>NW_010234321.1:0-619 GCF_000690775.1 Eurypyga helias
GGGGCATGCCTGGCGTTTTTCAATCAGGGATCGTCTCTAGGAGCTGCGGGTTGAGGGATGGCTGAGACGTCACCAAGGCAGGTGGAAAGAGCGGGAGTTGGGGCAGGGAAACTCTGTTCTCTTTGAACCAGTAGCCACAAGGACTCTTCCCACAAAAACAGCTCCATGTATTGACAATCCTGAGAGCCAGCGGGGTGCCTTGCCCCCGTCCTGTGCCGCAGAAGGCCACGCGGCTGCGGAGCAGGCTGGCTTCCGCGCTTTCCTTCAGGTTCTGCTGTGGTCTGGTGTTCCTGTGTCCTCCCAGAACGCGTGCTCTCGGCTTATGAGGCTCCCTCCCCATCTCCCAGGTCTGGGCAAGAGGGGAAGGACTTTCTCACTGCTACGTTTGACCCATAGATACCTGAGAAACCTCTCAATCAGCTGCTTTGTTCTCCTGGCTGGTGCTGGCCTCTTCCCTACTGTTGCCTTCTTCAGGCTTTCTGCCAAGTTTTAAATGCCCTCGACCTTGTCTCTCTCCCCTTGAGGAACTCGCCCTGCTGATATTTACCCTGACGGCCTGAACTTCTCTTGGCTTGGTGTTGTGATCCTCTGCCCCTTGGCACAACGGGGCTGTCGTGTA
>NW_010234321.1:631-3245 GCF_000690775.1 Eurypyga helias
TTCCTTCTCGGAAGGTGTCTTTCAGGAGCCCCTGGAAGCTCTCAGCATCCATGTGCTGAGACAATAGAAGTTGATATTTGAAACGTAAGGCACTGGGGCTGTGGGGTCTGTGTGGGTGTTGTGGTTAATGTGACACGTGCGTGTCTTCATCCGTCTCTGAACAAGCCTACGGACACCCATGCCCCTTCAAATCATACGGGAGCAAAAAGAGAAGCGTCTCTCAGTTGAGTAAGACCTCTTGCTCTCCTGGGTGGAAGCAGAGAAAAGGAAATCAAGCCCTTCTTGCCCTTTCCCCTCAAACCTCCAGCTGAAAGCAAACAAAGGCTGGCCGTGGCTCTCCTGTCTCGGGGGCCAGCCGGATGTGGTGACTCCGTGAACTCAGCTCCTGCTCAGGTGGCCTCATTCTCTCCTCTCCCACTGCTGGCCTTCCCCACACGTGCTTTCAGGTCCAAGCACCATCCATCCTGCCCTGGTGACGTCCTTCCCATCCTCCAGGCCTGAGTCAGGTTTTTTTGAGCAGATGAAATACCTCAGATACGTATGTGTTGTTGGGTTTTTTTTGTTTGTTTGGGGTTGGTTTTTTAACCTCTTCAGGAAGTATTGGCATATCTTATCGCTTGTTTTATATGTGGTTTTGCTGACATTGTGTTTATTTTTTTGGTTTTTTTTATTTTTAATTGTGTCACCAAAGACAAAGAACGAAAAAAGCTGCGCGAAGGAGCCAGTGGCTTCCCTCTCCTTTAGGCCAGCAGGAGACAGGCTGAGCAGCATCGTCCCGGGACATGCGCGTGACACGGGAGGGCGGGTAGAGGCAGGGAAAGATGGCGAGAGCGACTGCTGAGGTAGAAGAGCTGTCTGTCAGGGCTCTCTCCGGAGTCCCTGTTGTTTTCCCAAGCTGCAGGATCTGTGCTTGCCTTCAGCGACGCTGCCCAGTGCAGCTGGGAGGTGAGAGGGCTGCTTACGCTAGGGATCGGCCAGGCCTCTCGTGGGAAGGTTGCTGAGTTATTCTAGGGGGGGGGCTCACCTGTGCATAGGTCACAGCTGCCCGAGCTAGTAGATACATTGCAGTCCAAATTAAAACCGTGTTCTAACTCCGGGGGTTCTGCCTGCTAAAAATCAGTTTCCTGGAGGGTAGGGAGCGAGCTGCCATGTGTTGTACAAGGATGAGAAGAGGGTGTCGCCTTTTATCTGCTGGGGCAGGTGAGCAGAGCTGTTGGGAGCGGTTAGCTCTGTGCAGGAACCTGCCTGCATGGACGAGCGTGAGCTCAGCCCGGAGTGTCTGTCCCTTCCCTGCCCTGTCACCTCTGCCCCGCGCTGTGAGCAGTGGGAGCCTCTCCTGCTGTGCCGTGGGGTGTCATGAGTCCAGGGGAGATGCCCTCCTGCAGTACCGCTGGTTGGCCGTGCCTCCCGCTTGTCCTGCTCCCAGGAGCTGTTTATTCTGTACTACTGAAAAGAGCGTGGCTTTAAAAACCACAGGGCAGGCCGGCTGCTGCCATGGCAAGAGCCCCGGCAGCAGCCCGGGGACTGGGCTTACAGGTGTAGGTAGAAAACAAAACAGATAACCCTTGTTCAAACTCTGAATGTCAGGTTCTGCTCTTTAATCCCCCAGCACGACTCAGCTGCTCAGTCCCGGAGAGCCGAGTGTGTGTAAGGCTGGTGTAAGTCACAGGCGGCACCTCCCAGCTGCAAGAGGCTCCCAGCTCTGTTAGCTCGTGTGCTGAGGCTTGAGCTAGCCCGCTGCCCGACCGCGTGGGGACGTGCTGGAAGAGTCAGTGTGCATGTCCTGAGACAGATGCTGCTCCGAGATGTCCCATCTCCGGCTGCTTTTAGCTGGAGCAATGACCAGCGCCGGGCAGGGGAAGCCGAGCTGCTCTCTGGCTGTGGGGCGTTTGCTTGGCACATCCCGCCGGCCTCCACGGCATTTCATCCTCACGGGCTCTGAGAGGATTTTCCAGACTGGGGCTCATTCATATTGTGGGGTTTTTTGTTTTGGTTTTTTTTCCCATTTTTTTTGTTTTCTTTTGGTTGTTTGGGGTTTGTTTTTATTTGGGGGTGGGTTTGGGGGCTGTTTCCTGTGAGTGGGGCTGGGGAACTTTTTTGCTTTTCCTTACGCTTTCTTCTCTGGTCCTGGGGAGCAGAGGTTAGTAATGGGTGGTTTTGCTTATGTATCACATGCTAACATTGTGTTTTCTTGCACAGAAAGGCACTCGAATCACTGAACTGCTAAACAGCTTTGACACTACTAGAGTATTAATGTTTATAAGCTTTACACAACTAGACTGGAAATAGACAGGGACTAACAGATTGTTTTGTATCCAATTCAGGGAAAGAATCAAGTCGGGATGCGTAACAGATACCTCAGTAAAAATAAGCTGCAACAATAAACTGGTCCTGTCTCGGCACAGGACGAGGAGGACCAGCCGTTCAGACTGTGAAGAGTAACCCTTTCCCGAAGCCTGGCTTCATACCGGCGCTTGGCTTAACGCCCGCGTGGCCGAGCTCCGCGTCTCCTACTGAGCTGCCAGGCCTTGGGGACAGGGTTATGGAAACCAGCAGCAGAGACGAGGCAGGGGAGCTGGGGAAGGCTGAGCAAGGGTGGTGGGACACCCCCCCC
>NW_010234321.1:3276-4590 GCF_000690775.1 Eurypyga helias
CCGCTTCATTTCACTCGACCGTGTGCGATTGTATAGTACTCAGGGGTTTTGATACTGCGGGTAGGACTGCTCCTCGCGTGAAGTGCTCCGCTTTGCAGCGTGGCGAACGCTCTTTCAGCTCCAGACCAGCCCAAGGGTTCGTGGCGAGCAGCCAAAAACGAAAAGCCCCCAGCTTGCTTCCCTGCAGCCTTGATGCTCCTGTGTCAGGGGGAGATTTGCCAACTATGTTCAGTACCCAGCTGGGGAGGGGAAAAAAAAAAAAAAATAACCAAATGTGCTTGTCCTCTTCCAGCAGATCCCAGCTTACGCTGGGAAGGCACAAAGATGGCGAGCTGGGAATACGGGAAGAGGCGGGGGGGAGGCTGCACGCCTACTCGGCTCCCAAAGTGAATGTGAATGAACGTGTCACACCAAGTCCTTTTGGCCACTGTGTGTGCGTGCTCCAAACGGAATCCGACCGGATGTTTTCACCAAACAGCTGCAGCAGCCTTGCTACTAGTTTTCTTACCTATTTAAAAAAATAAATAAGTAAAAAAAAGAAAAAAAAGAAATGTGATAGCCTAGGCGGTGGATAAATACCTCAACGTCTCCTTCCAACAAGTGTCTGTATATGTTGTTGTTGGGTTTTTTCTATCTTACATGTTATCTGAATGTTTATATTCCAATAAACTTCTACCTCTTCACACGGCGACCCCACCAGCTTCATTTGTGGCCGTGCTCTTTTCCCCACATTGCGAGTCGAAGGTTTCCGGGCCGCTCCTTCATCGCGGGGTGAGTATTCCCGGCGGCTGGCTCAGCCTGGGGGAGGTCTGTGTCCTCGCAGGTCTTTGTGCTCTGGGTTTGTACCTTGGCAGGGAGAAGCGGGCTGTAAACCTGGTCTGGTGTGATGCGGTTTTGCCCTCTGTGGGCAGAACAGCCGTTAAACGTGGGATCCCCCTTCCCAGGTGTTGCCGGAGGGCTTGCTGCCCTCTGTCCCTTACCCAGCTCCGCGCGGGCCAGGCTGGGGCAGGAGCTGCTCTCCCAAATCCCTCCTGTTGCTGCCTCCTCTGCACAAAAAGGACACTTAATGCTTCCTGATGGTTTTGCTATTTGTACAGCACCTGGTGTGTTTTTCCACTCATTGAACCGGTTGGGCAGTTGGAGGGGAACTGAGTTCCCAGCCCTGTCTGTACCCGCGGTTCCGAGGCCCCTGGGTCTGCGTGTGTTTGGGCTGGCAGCCTGAGTGTGCGGGGATGGGGCCTGGCACGTGGCTTGTCCCACTGAACCCACCCCATCCCATGCCACGGAGTGGGATACCCTCACCCCTCCTGCCTG
>NW_010234321.1:4638-4941 GCF_000690775.1 Eurypyga helias
GGTGCGTGGGCTGGCCGTGGGTGCCAGCCGATGTCTGCATGGCCTCCCTGTGCTCGGATTCCTCCCCCCATCAGCTTCAGGGGTGCTGTAACAGCGAGTTGCGAGTGCTTTGAGCATCCTCTGTGCGGAGGGGGCTGAGCCTCTCGCTGCTAGCTGCGTGCCGGAGCTGCCCGCGGAGGCCCCGACGCGAAAGCGGGGATGCGGAGAACCCGCGTTTTCTCCTCTGCACCCCCCCAGCTCGGGCCACGGCTCCTGGCTGCGGGCAGGGGTCCCATCCCCAGGCCTTCCCGGTTCGGGGAGCTG
>NW_010234321.1:5240-8629 GCF_000690775.1 Eurypyga helias
GAGTGCCCTGCCGCGGGGGGGGCATCCACCCGCAGCGGAGGTGGGAAGGTGCCGGGCTGGAGGGGGTCCCCCCCCAGCTCCAGGGCTGCTCAGCGACCCGGTCTCAGGTGAGGGGGCTCCACGGTGACCACCCCAATCCCAGGGGGTCTGGGATATCACCGCAGCTCTCCCAGCCTCCAGCCCCATTACCTGCTTGGCACAGGAGGTCCCTGGGCAGCAGCCTCCAGCCCAGCTGCCCCAGCACCCAAAAGCAGGCACCCGACTCGCTTTCCCAGGGCTGGACGGCTGCAGGCACCGGCAGACGTGGTTTGGGCTGGAATATAATCCTCCAGGTAAATTCACATCCCAACACCCTATCCCTCCATCCCGCCCCTAAATGCTGCCATTCACTGCCCAGCCCAGCCCCAGCCCGGCTTCCCTAGCAAATAACAAATGGCTAACGAGAGCCCAGCATGGAGTAAAGCGTTGGGTAGGAGAGCCCAGCCCCACGTCACGAGACACCACTTGCTTTTCTCTTTCAAACATTAAGATCCCTCTCTCAAACCCGGCTCAGGCTCTGGCAGAGCTTCATCCAGACCCTGTTCTCCACAATCCCTCGCTGCAAGGCTGGAGGTGAAGGCAGCTCTGGGCACGGGGAGCCTTCGCGCTGGCACAGTGATGTTTGCCCACCTCTAAACCCCAAGTTTCCTAAGAAAACTCCAGCCCTGATGTCCAGGAGTTTGGTTTCCCAGTCCTTAAGTGACCAATGTGCAGAGATGCCACCCTGCTCAGCTTCATCCCCGCGGGGAGGGATAAAGCCCATCGCCCACAGGATGCCACTCCTCTGGGCACCGCTCAGGGAGGAGGTTCCCCCTCTTCTGGAGCCAGGATTGGGTATGTAACACCTCAGGGGCTGCTGCCCCATTGAATCCAGCTCGGACATCCCCAAGTCCCTGCCTTGCAGGTGCTCCCGCTCCCCCCCAGCAGTGCCGGTGCCTTCCCCACGTGTTTCCCATCCCCACCAAGCAAGCAGCTAATCGCCGGTCATGCCCAACCTGTGTCAGCCCGGCTGCGGGGCTGCTAAAATACATTTTTCCATAACCCTTATCATCCCTGGGGTGCGGCCAGGTTTGGTTTAGCCTCACCAGAGTCAAAGTGATAGCAGGCTGCCCACGCCTGCAGATGCTCAGCCACCCAGCGTGGCTCTGGCCCCACTTTGTCCTCTCCCACCATCCGGCTTTGGGATGCTCTGGTTCCATCAGATCTTGCAAAGATGGGGGAGGTGGGCACCCAGGTCTCGCTCTGCTCTGTTGCTCCATCGCCCACGGCAGTGCAGCCCTAGTGAGATGCGAACGGTGCCTGTCTTTCTCTCTCCAGTGCATTTGCTGGTCGTCCTCGGCACGGGGCTGGCCCTGCTCTGCCTCAGCATCCTCTCAGGCTGTGCCGTGTGCTGGTGGCACCGCCGGAGCCCAGTCCCTCGCCTCAGCTGGGAGCAGGCGACGGTGGAGCTGGGACCTGCTCTGCCTTCCGGGATGGTGCCAGTGCCCGTGCCCATCCAGCAGCACTGTGAGGAGGTGGCAGGAGAGGTGCTGGATGTCCAGGTGGAGGAGGGTCCCCTCGGTGTCGCTGGCATCCCACAGGGGTTTGCTCCATGGCAGAGCCTCCTTGCCCAGCCTCCCCTTCTCCCCAAAGCCTGTGAGAGCATGGCAGCGCTGCTGCACCATCTCCTGAGCTGACCTCCTCTGCAAAGAGGAGAGCCCGCTGACCCGCTCCATCCCGGGGCCCTCTGGTACCAGCCCCAAGAAGCATCCCCGACTTCACTGTAACTTGTTCTACTCGCCAACCGAGGCCACGCTCACTGTGACGGTCCTCGGTGTCTCCCACCTGCCCAAGGGGCTGCAGGGCAGCTGGGGCTCCCACGTCAAAGTGTACCTGCTGCCGCAGCTCGCAGCATCCCGGTGTGTGACGTTACAGCACAGCAGCCTCCACCCTGCCCGCTGGAAGCCATGCCGGTTCGGCCAGTACAGCCTGGAGGAGCTGAGAAGCTTCACCCTGCGCTTCACCATCTACGCCCGGTTTCGCAGCTTCAAGGACTCCTTCCTGGGAGAAGTCTTCCCCTGTGCTCGGGCCACCTGGGACCCCTGGATGCCTTCCAGCTACAGCTGGGAGCTGTCGAGCACCAGAACCAAGCTCAGAAAGGTCAGGAAGGCAGCGGTCTCCAACGGGGAGGGTTGTCCTCGTGTTTTGGCTAAGGTCCTCTTGGTCTCAGAGCCCTAAAAACTCACTGGCGGGAACCAGAGTCTCTCCCAGGAATCACCCGGTGGGAGGCAGCAGGAGGGACGGAGGGTGCTGAGGCAGCAGCCCCCTGTCCCTGCAGTGTCCTCCCTTCTGGTGCAGGTGCACGAGCTGCCCACAATTAATATCCGTCAACCTTAATGACTGGCAGCTTCTCTGCCTCAAGGCTTTGCTAAAGATGGGGGTACTGGGGGTGGAAGGGTTAGATGCAGAGCTGGCACCATCCTCATGGTGACGGTAAACGTCCAACTCACATTCTTGACCCACTTTTGCCCGTTCTTGACCCACTCGTGTAGGTAGGAGACAAGCATCCCTGAGCTGGAGGAGCTGGATTATGTTGGAGAAGGTTTCGCGGTGTCTTCTGCTCTCTCCTCTCATTGCAGCGCCTCAATGTCCATGACACAAGGCACGGTGTCTCCTCCCAGCCCAAATCCCTCGGCCAGCTCTTCCTTCTCCTCCAGTACCAAGCTCTGGCCAACCGCATCAAGGTGCCAGTCCGCAAGGCAGAGCACCGGGGCCGGCTCTCGCGCGTGCTGGGCACGCCAGGCAGGACATGGGCCACGGAGATGCTGGGCAAGGAGACGCCAGGTGGGCACAGGGAATGGCTTCCCCTCCTTGCGCTTTGCAGGTCATCTTCTATCCTCCTGAGCTTCTCTTTCCTAAGCAACACTAGTGCAGGGAGCATGGCTGGGATCTAAATATCTCTGATATGGCCCCAAAATGCTTAAAATATATATATTTATGGGTAAAAAAAAAGCATGCAGCTTTCTGTCCTGGTGGCTGTTGTCATCTCTGACTCCCTCAGCCCATGTGGAGTCTGGGGTGGGAGATAAGGACTTTGGAGGTCCTTGCTCCCAGCCAGGGAGGGGTAGGTGCAACCAAGATGGACAGGTCCCTCCGTCATCTCCAGACAGCTCTGCAGAGCCCCACAGGGGACTTGCAGCCCCCAAGCACCCCAGTGTGTCTGCCCACCCCGTGCAGGACCCGGGTGTGTGTCCGGAGCAGCTCCCTCTCACCAAGGCTCTGTCTCCATTTGCAGGCCACCACGTCGTCATCCACCTTTACCACAACGGCCGCGTCATCGACACCAGGGAGACAAACTGCCACTGGCTACA
>NW_010234321.1:8777-9006 GCF_000690775.1 Eurypyga helias
CAATCCTGCAACCAGGGTTCTCAGCACCCCCCTTGCAGGAGGGGTACAACCGAGCCCGGAGCAGCTATTTCTTTCTGCCCACAGAAGGTTGCTGGGGTGCAACTGGTCTTTACTGGGGCAACGGGTGTTTCTCGCTCTGCCCAAAGGCTGTCAACCATGTCGCACAGCGCTTCCACCTCTCTCCTGCCACAGGTTGACACCTACAGCCGCAGCTCCCCGCTGGGCCACG
>NW_010234321.1:9027-10777 GCF_000690775.1 Eurypyga helias
CGCGGGCCCACGTGCAGGTGCGTCCCCGCACCCCCGGGAGCGGGCTGGGGCACTGGGGAAAGACGTGCAGCCGTGGCAAGCCAGAGTTGGCACGGTGGTGCCGGACCCGGCCCGATGCCCTCACACCCTGACCTTGCCCACAGCCCACGCAGGGCTTGCTCGTGACTCAGCTGCCCGCGGGAGCGGCCAAGGGGGATCTCTGAGCCTTGGAGAGGGGAGGTGTCGGCCTGCACGTCGCTGCGGGCTCCGTCTCCAGGGCTGGAGATGGGCGGGGGTCAGCAACACCCCCTTCTGAACTGCTCCAGAGGGGAACGAGCCCGGGATGGCTTCAGCTGCGGGGAGAAGAGCAGAGCAGGAGCCGTCCTCTGCCCGACGCCCGCCCGGTGCCTGCACCCGGAACGAGCCCCCAGCACCTGAAACCCTGGCCACGGTGGAGCTGTGTGGGAAGGTCACCCAACGGCAAGACCGGCCCCGTGGCCACCAGGGTGGTGGCATCTTCCCCACCATCACCAGCCCTTTTCCCACCAGTCCCACAGCAGCCCAGACCCATCCCCGCAGGGTGGGACACATCCTGCTCCGCTTCTCGGTGAGGAGAACTTGCCAGAATCACCCCAACCCTGGTGCTGAAGGTGTTCATCTGCATTTTTAATTAATTGCTGGCCCAAATGAGTTGTTGATAAATAAAGAAAGGGGTCTTAAAGGGGTCTGTTGATAAAGAGCATGACTGCATGGGTGGAGGAATGGAAGCTCTTCCCTGTCCCGATGCTCTTTACTCAGCTGTGCCACAGGCCGGCAGTGTCCGTGGAAGCGGTGAGAGGGAAGGGTCACCTACTCATGGGGCAGGAGGTGACCCTGCGTGGTGCTAATTAGTAAATTAACGGGACTGGGCTCCTCTCTCCACACAGATCAACTGGACGCTGAACCTCTTGCACCAGCTCCTCACCCCTCTGGCCGTGACCCACCCCCAGGGGCAGGTTTCCATGGGAACAAGGGTGGCTTTGGGTGGAAGGCGATGGTCTGCAGAGTCCATGGGGAAAGAAGGGGGATGGTCCACAGCCATGCGGGCCATGGTGAGGGTCATCAGGGCCAGGAAGGCTACGGCGAGGGTGGCTGGGGTGAGGAGGGCCATGGAGAAGAGACCCCAGGGAGGAAGGCTATGGAGAGGGTGAGGAGGGGCATGGAGAGGGTGAGGAGGGGCATGGAGAGGGTGAGGAAGGACGTGGAGAGGGTGAGGAGGGGCGTGGAGAGGGTGAGGAGGGGCATGGAGAGGGTGAGGAGGGGCATGGAGAGGGTGAGGAGGGGCATGGAGAGGGTGAGGAGGGGCATGGAGAGGGTGAGGAGGGGCATGGAGAGGGTGAGGAAGGCCATGGAGAAGAGACCCCAGGGAGGAAGGCTATGGAGAGGGTGAGGAAGGACGTGGAGAGGGTGAGGAGGGGCATGGAGAGGGTGAGGAGGGGCATGGAGAGGGTGAGGAGGGGCATGGAGAGGGTGAGGAAGGACGTGGGGAGGGAGAGGAGGGGCATGGAGAGGGGGAGGAGCGGCATGGAGCGGGGGCGGAGGGGGGTGAGGAAGGCCATGGAGAGGGTGAGGAGGACCATGGAGAGGGTGAGGCGATGGAGAGGAGAGGGTGAGCCATGGAGAGGCAGACCCCAGTGAGGAAGGTGATGGAGAGGGTGAGGGGGGCCATGGAGAGGGTGAGGAAGGCCGTGGAGAGGCAGACGGCGCGCAGGGCCGTGCCGCGGCAGCCCCC
>NW_010234322.1:0-12898 GCF_000690775.1 Eurypyga helias
CCCGCAGCAGCCAATGAGAACGCGATCTGCCGAGAGCGGAGGCGGGGATTTGCCGCTTTCTCGTATCACGCGACCTGTAGACATGTCACCGGGGTGTCGTCACGAGCCGGAGGGGAGAGGGTGCCCTCCCGTTCGCTGCGGCGGAGGAGCGCGGCGTCCTGATTGGGTTCAGGCAGTGGAGTGATGGGAGGAGGCGGGGATAAGAGCCAGCGGTGCAGCCTCCCGTAGCTCGACGGCTGCCGGGAACCGGGTTAGCGGGGCGTGGTGGATGCAGCGCGCCCTCAGAATCCCACAGGTTGGAAGATCAGATCAAATGATCTGATCATCTCGTCCAACCATCAGCCCAACACTACCGTACCCACTAGGCCATGTCCTCAAGCACCACATCCACACGTTCCTTGAACACCTCCACGGATGGCGTCCCTGGGCAGCCTGTTCCAATGCCTGAGCACTCCTTCAGTGAAGGAGTTTTTCCTAATATCCAATCTAAACCACCCCTGACACAATTCAAGGTCGTTTCCTCTTGTCCTATCACAGGTTACCCAGGAGAACAGACCAGCACCCACCTCCCTACACCCTCCTTTCAGGGAGCTGTAGAGAGCGATCAGGTCTCCCATCAGCCTCCTCTTCTCCAGGCTGAACACCCCCAGCTCCCTCAGCCGCTCCTCATAAGACTTGTTCTCCAGACCCGTCACCAGCTCCGTCCCCTTCTCTGGACACGCTCCAGCATCTCTATGTCCTTCTTGCAGTGAGGGGCCCAAAACTGAACACAGGACTCGAGGTGCAGTGTTGAGTAAGGCTTGCACAACTAGAGGTGTCAGGAAATTCCCATTCAGAAGTCTGGAGATAATGGGGTCTGGCATCCTTTATTCTTTTGGGCATCCGCATTCCCTTTGACTGGTGCATTGCTAAAAGCCATTACACAATTTTTGAGAAGGAAAACATGAGTAAATAACAGTACTGCTTAACACTTCTGAAAAAAGCAACATCTTCTTGTTTGATGTTAAACTTCATTTTCTGGTGAATAGACTACAGTGTATCAGTAAAGGGTGATTACCAAGGTAGCCCAACATATTTATTCTGGGCTTGAGTCTTTTAGTAGTTATGCAATTATGAAAAGTAGCTGCAATGTCTGTGCCAATACATGTTCTGTAGTACAATTCAGAGACATCAGTAATTACTTTTTGTGGGGGTTTTTGGTGGTGTTTTTGGTTTTTGTTTTTTTTTTTTTGGTTGGTTGTGGGGTTGGTTTGTTTGTTTTTTCCAGATTAGGAGTTACTGTAGGATATTGAAGAGTGCTATGATTGGTTGATTGATCAATTGATCTGTTCTTAGACCACTGCTCAATTTGATCATGAACATTATGTTTTTCATTGCACTCTTTGGATGGCTCAGTTTTTCCGAGCTGTTTATGGTGCTCAGTGTTACCGGGATATTGGACTCAAACCTACTTGAACCTGCCCACTGGTGCAACAGATCTCATTGATTTCAAGCAGTGGAAAGTACTAACAACTGTGAATATGGTTCAAAATGTTGTCGGTTTTCTTTGGTTTTGGTTTTTTTATATGCTGCTTTTAACTGTGAAAAGTAGATAACACTTCACATATGTCAGAGTTCTGCAGGTTTGGGGCCTTTTCACAGACACCCAGTTTCACTGTACGACTCTGACCTACTAGACCCAAGCTTTCTGTGTTGCACAAAACACGCAGGCTTTATAGCCCTTTAAAACTGTCCTTCACTGCAGACACATAGAATCACAGGTGACCGAATGGTTGAGCTCTTCTGGCCAAACCCCCTGCTCAAGCAGGCTGACCTAAAGCTGGGTGCCCAGGGCGATGTCCAGGCAGTGTTTGCATGTCTCCAAGGGTAGGCCAACCTGGGCAACCTCCCCAGGCAGCCTGGGCCAGTGCTCAGTCACTCCAACAGTGATGAAGCGTTTCCTGACGTTGAGAGGGAATGTCGTGTGTTTCAGTGTGTACCTATTTGTTCTGATCCTGTCACTGGACACCACCGGCCTGTCTCTGTCCTCTTTGCATCCTCCCTTCAGGTATTTATATACACTGATAAGATCCCCCTGAGCCTTCTTGAGGCTGAAGAGTCCCAGCTCCCTCAGCCTTTCCTCCCAGGAAAGCTGCTTCATTCCCTTCATCATCTTGGTGGCCCTTTGCTGGGCTCTTTCCAGTATGTCCATGTCTGTTGTACTGGAGAGCCCAGAACTGCATGCAGCACTCCAGGTGTGGCCTCACCAGCTCTGAGTAGAGGGGATGTTCCTGGCTCATACTCAACTTCGCGTCCACCGAGGTCCCCAGGGCCTTTTCTGCCAAAGTGCTTACCAGCTGGGCAGGCCCCAGCAGGTACTGGTGCCTGGGGTTGTTCCCTCACAGCTGCAAGACGTCGGATTTCCCCTTGTGGAATTTCATGAGGTTCCCATTGGCCCATTTCTCCAGGCTGTCCAGGTCCCTTTGGATGGCAGCATGACCCTCTGGTGTTATCAGCCCCTCAATTTGGTGTCATCAGTTGGAAGCTGAATATCCAGATGCTGCCTTTGGGAGACCTCAGTCTTGAAATACCCTGGGCAAAGCATTCTGCACGTTGCACATGAGGCCTGATACTTAACTAAAACCATTTTTTCTTGAAACTTTATACCAACTCATCTGAAATTTTATGACCCAGAAAATTTCTCACTAAATAATTGACCAGCAGAAGTATTTTGCCCTTAACCACTCCTGGTATTTCCAGACAGACTAGCATAGCATTTCAGCTGGTAGGAAAATTGCTGGAGAAGTCTGACTCTCTTGGAACATTAGCCAGTGAAATCTTGACTCTAAAGAGTTCATTTCTTGCTAAAAACATATGCAAATATTATCCACCCACCCACTGTCACATGAGCCACTAAATCCAACTGACTATACATCTGCGGTAGGAGGCTCTTTCTAAAACATTTCTAAAATGTTTTGAGGCTTGGTTTTTTTTATTTGATTTTTTTGGGGGTATTTGTTTGTTTAGGTTTTTTTTTAATAGAAATATGCCACAGGTATGAAGAAAACAAAGAAGTTTTTTTTTCTGTTGTGCAGTTCAGTCTGTGGAGCCATTCTAGATAGTCAGCTGGCTGGTGATTCTTGCTATTCAGTTAAAAAAATAAGCCACAACAAAAGCTCTCCATAGAAAACATCTAACATCCTACATGTCTGATATTCAACTGGTTATTTAACTTCTTTGGCTGGATCTGGATAAGTGTACAATATGCTGCTTTTTCCATCAGAGGAAAGCAAACCTTTATTTATTTTGTGCTGGTTGGTCCACATGTAACTGCAGAAATGGCATTAGGATTTCATGATGTTTTGCCTAATATGAGCTGTATTAAATCAATATGCCTTGACCATTCTCTGTAAATGTGAAGTAAACCCAAAAGGCTATGATTGGGTTCTTAGCACTCATAGATATTCCCAATGCAACTTTACCGATGGTGACAAGCATAGCTAAAAATCTGGCGTGTTTCACTGGTGTAGTACTGCCAGACTAGAGATCCGCAGCGCGATTTCGACTGGTTGGCACAATTTCTTTCTCTGGGATCAAGTTGCTGGAGAAACTCCTTGGACTGAAGATCGATGCTATTGCAAGCTGCAGTGCTGTTTAGGGAGGAGAGGTGGTGGTCTGTACTACAGTTTAGGCCAAGCGGTATTTAAAAAGCCATCTCGTCATAAACCAGCAATTGTACCTCTTTTTTTAAGTGCATTTTGCGGTTAAGCCACAAGATGGCAGGGAAGCAAAATAAATATATTTTTTGCTGCAGCAGCTGCTCTAGGAAGTGCTGTCTAAGGCTGGATACGATAGAGAAGGGAGATAATTTTCCTTATTAAAGTGTTACTAAAGCCTTATAAGGTTTTGAAATCTGTTAGATAGTCCTTTAATTAACGTGACTTGTGCTAAATCATAGTAACGTAACTTTCTCTTGCCTGCTCTTCACGGATCAGGACAAATATTGTCGGTTCTTTTGCTGTAGGCAGAAAGTAAAGAAGTTAGCCCTGATATTTCCTATTTGGATCCCACTGGAATTTGGTGTCTAAGAAAATGAAATGCAAAATAACATCTCTTTGTACGTGGAAGAAGAACCATGATTTTCCTGAATGATGATTAATCCTCAGTTCATATATTTTATTAGTATACCCTCTACCTCTGCCCCTGCAAAAAATCTACCTTCGCATTATTCTGAAAGCGACTGCAAAACCAGTTAGGAGATTCAAATGCTGACTTGGTTCTTCTTGATTTGAAGAATAAAAGGTAGTGGTTTCTTAAAATCACCTTTGTGCTTTATCTGCCTGTGTCATTTGATATTAAGAAACCAGTATAATCTTTTCAGTGAGAGAATTTATAATTAAAGGATTTTGTTCCTGTCCTGGCAAGTCCCTTCAGTGTCATCTTAATAGACTGTTTTTTAAAATGTCCCATCTCCTTTTTCAAAAGCAATTGCATCGTTAGCATGGTGTAAGTAGCAACAGTGTACTGTAGCCACGTGTAGCAATCCTATCGGTAATAATGTACAGGGAGTCTTACGATCAGTTCTGAATTGCTTGGGTAGGCTTGTGCCACAAACCCTCTTAAATGCTCACCCATAGTGCTGACTGTAACCCGGAGAAGGCATTGTCTACCACACTAGTTAACAATGTTTAGGGGGTTTTGTGTTCTCCCACGCATAGCAAGCTGAGTAAAAGACCCATATCCAGTGACATGTGGCTTTAACCTCTTGCCTTATTTGGTTTCTTTGATCTGTGTCCTCCCCCTATCTTACCGTGGTAGTGCATCTTCGGATTTGTACACTAAGTGCTGGAGAGCTTTCTGCATCTGATAAAAATATTCCTCCCACCCCACGCAGATAACTCAATTGTCTTGTCTTAGTGAACCAGGAAGCCCCTCACCAAAGAAGCCTTTATAAGTAGTATTTCTTATCTCCAAAAAGTTGCTGAACACGTTTTGGCCAGCCTTCAATGACACTCAATTGCTTTCTTCAGTTTTATCTGTTTGGTAACATACTGCCGGTTCTTTCCATCCCTGATCTCCACATTTGCTGCTGCCTTCCCAGCTGTTTGCCTTCTAACCGGCTCACGTTTTACTTCTAGGACAGGCAGCCTTGGTGATGTGCCAATGGCAAAGTGACTTCTTTACTTAGCCGGTCAAGATTCTGCAGGTGTGATGGCTGTGTCTTGGCCAAGGATCAAAAGCACAGATCATGGACCATGAGGCAGCGCACAGCAGAATTTTATCACACACAGGAAATGAGCAGCAAGCAGTTCATGGCTTTGCAGCCTAGATAAATAATCGTGGTCAGCCTGTGCATAGTTAGTTTCATTGGTAATAAAAGGCAAAAAGTATAACTGAAATAATCTTCACCATATTGGTAACTCATGTTTTTTACATACAACACACCTGTTTGTGAGAACTACTGACCCTGTATTTTCAGCTGTTGAAATCTGGTTTCATGGTACATTAACAGCTGTACCTAAAGCAGTGTTGACTCCTTCCAGACTCAGGCAAGTAGTCTAAATCTGTCCCTTCATTTAAAGCAATCTTTTCATTGTCTTTTCTGTGAATTGTCTGTGCTTGTAGTGATGTGTGGGAATAATACCAACCAGGCATAGCTGCTGGATATCTGTCTGTTATCTTGGTCATCTTGAAGAGTTCCTAATTTGATGTAGATAGAAGCCTGTTAATGAATAATAAAAGTGCCTTCTTTGTGTTACTCATAAAACCTACCAGGGCTGATGCAAGCGTTCCTTGAAAAGAAAGTCATATTGCTCAGGTCACAGCTAGAAGATGAGATTTAGAAAAGCAAATATTTTACTACAGCAATAAGAAAACAAAAATAGAAAACAGAAATTATAGCTCTTTGAAAGGCAGATGTTGGACCAAACCAAAGACTCCGTACTACATATTAAGATGCCATGATGTTAGACTTTGCTTGGGAGAACTTACAGCAATAATTAGTATTCTTTGTTTAGAAGGCTAATTTTTTTTTCTAGAAACATGGTACACTGAAAGCTTCTTGCCAACTATCCACAGATCTCTCACTTTGGAATTATTGTGGGAACACGGTGTGTTGTGATTTCTGCAATTGCACTCTTAAAATCTTAGTCTCCAGCATGTCCTTTTTTTTTTTTTTCCCTTTCCCCAAATACAGAGCAGAGGTTTAAGGGAGCCACTTCCTGCGGCCCCATGGTGCCAGAGCCGAAGATACATTTACTCCTGGCGATCCTCTCAGTGTTTTTTTACCAGCAGCAGAGCTGTGCCATGTTCACTCCTACTGTAGGTTTAAGGAAACCATGGGTCAGGAAAAAAAGAGAAACAATAACAAGAAAATCTCAGATTCAGTTTCAATAATGAGTAAATATCAGATCCATTTTCTCTGTGGCTTATTCTTTTAATTGTTCAATTTACTATGCCCCCTGGCAGCACTGTAGGCTTTTGTGCTACTTACCCATAAACATGTCCTGAAAACCCCTGTGGCCACACTCTGCTCTGCTTTGGTACGGTCCAAACTGGAAACTCGGTTCCTTCTGAATTTGCTCCTACCATGTTTGTATTCTTTTACGAGTCAACATGAATATGCAAAATTTGCAGACACTTTTACCATTTTAATTGTGTTGATGTACAGGACTGCCATCATCATCAGGATTAATTTTCTGTACCACAGTCCTGGTTACTGTCAGGAAAAATGAGTTATTTTGACCCTTACGATTGCCAGGCTAGACTGAAATCCTTGGGATTAGAAATTTCTTTCTGGACAGTATATGCTCTGAAATAACTAACTTGCTTACACTTGCTTCCTAGAAATGGATTTAGCCATGATCTCTATGCGATGGCAGAACGGTATGGCATACAGTCCTTTGTCTAGTGCTCAGTCTGTCCTTTTTTTTCTTTTAAGCTAGCACACTCCCTACTTGTTTTTTTTTTTTTTAGAAAAGTAGCCACCTTATCTTTGTTATACAATGGAAACTACTTAGAGTACTCCCCGGCTAAGAACTTTGAGCTCCAAGATCTTAAAGTACATTTGGCAACTTTACAGTTAAGTAAGATACATTTTTATCTTGGATGTCTGAGCTATTTCCTTTGAGAAAATGGCACCAGCAGTTGAAAATAAGTAAACCGGACTAATGTGTTGAACATGATGTAATTGTTTTAACACACATTCTGTCTTAATCAGCTAATGATATGGACATAATAAATGCCTTATTTTTCACAGCCAGTCCAAAACAGACTTGACATCATGGATTTTATCTTCATCCTGGTTATAAATTACGTATGTAATGTGGGGCGTATGAGGTAAGTAAATTAACGGCAATATAGTTCTGGTTTGGGCTTCCAGGAGGAGGCAAGAAACCACAACTATTTTTCAGATGTGACAATGGCAGAAAACTGAACCTGATTATCTTAAAAGCCTTCTTCAGCCCTGATGGTTTTTTATCTTCAGTGCAAGCTGGTGGTATACTCTGAATAACAGTTCTTCCTCAGTACCATGGTGGCGTGTCTTGTCTGTTCAGATGATTATTACTAAAAAGTACCTCAGGGTTTGTTATGTGAGGAGAATAACAGCACATGCATGGAAATTTAGAATTTAAGCTGAAACTTATTACAGACGATTATTGTTTTTTTTAATATGGGGGGACTCCTTGAGGCAGCCTCAGATGAGACAAAGACAACTAGTTGAACATTTTTAGGAAATAATTAATTACCAGGAGGAAAACATCTAGGTTGAGATTCTGAAAGATCGCTTCAAGGGGGAAGTAAAAAACACCAAAAGCTCATCGAGCGGCTAGGGCACTCTGCTCAGACATGGCAGAGAACTTGTGAGAAAGCTCTGTGCAAAGTATGAGGTTTCCATAGTGGCAAAACAAGGAGAGAGTTCAAGAAAACAATATATGTAGGCAACTAGGAGGTTATTCGATGATTTGGGAAATGTAGATCTGCTGATAAAAGGATGTAATTCTGTCAGGCAGCAATGGAGGCTGCATGTGATAGAGGTCAGAGGGGTCTGTGTCGTGTCCAGTAGTGACAAAATCTTTAGTGGCTTCAGTCACGTCAGCTGCCTGTGTGTACAGCAAGGAAGAACTTGAATAAGGCTCTAGTCAGTGTTCAAGGAGATTAAATATGTTTGAAGGATGCTGTAATACATGTTTTTATGCAATGGTCTGGAAATAAGAGGCTGAAACTGTGTCAAGAGAGCAGTATTTTTCACAGCACAATGTTTTAAAATGCAAGATGCATTAGAAGGCCGGAGTGGTCTCTTCTTTCCTTAAGAGGTCGGGGGACATGAACTGTGTGTTGAGTTTTCTGTGGATAATTCCTGTGCCATATTTCTGTGGCAGAAAAATGTCAGATAGATATTCTAGGGAGAAGCAGTCTGCATTATTTTGCTTCTCATTTAATTCTGCTTACAGCAGGAAGAAGTAGATGGATATTGACTCATAAATATACAATAAATGTGACATGTGAATACCTATGTTCTATTTTAATAGTAAATCTCGCCTTTGGCCCTGTGGCCCAATAACACATACCTTAGTAGCTTCATCTTTATGAATCAGAGAATTTTAAACCTTGACTACATAAATTCCTGTACCTCTATCTTAAAAATGTTGTGTTCCATACTCATACGTTTTCTTTCCTCAGATACTCTGTCTTTTATATTTGGGATAATACTGGGCGTTTTATGTACTCAGTAGTACCTGTCACAGATTTTGCATGGTATGAAATAGTTTAAAGTAATAACTGTGTTTTAAATTGTGTGTGGTTATGGTTGTGAAGTGATTGCTAACGAGATAGGATAGTCGTTGTTGTTATGGTCTTAGTTCATGTGAATAACAGCAAAGCTCAGTGATCTAAAACAATCAAACAAAACGTCTTTCCTAGGAATCATCAACAAAAATGTTTCTTGTTAAAATGTATAACTTGACAACAAGTCTTAACCTTTACAATGTCTATGTTATGTTATCTGTATGTGGGGAATTAACTTTTGTAAACAAGTAAATTAAGATTAATCAGGAACATACAAAAAGCCTGTGATGAATAGAGGCTGAATTCATGTTCTCTTTTCTAGAGATAGAGGTTTGAATTCTGGAAACTCCTTCTAATAGACACAGATTTTACATCCTTTTTACTTGATTTATGAAAGTAGTGTATTAATAACTTTATGCTCTCTTATCTTTCTTTTTTGACTTCCACGCATCTTCACTCTGCACCTCCTAGACTGGGACAGCTTCCAGTTCCTTCTCGATCCCTTTCTCCCCTAATTTCTAACACTTTCCTGGGTGCAGGGCTGTGTTCCGTGTGACTGTGTGCATATGGAGGTCTCAGTGCCAGTGCCTGGAGTCAGACCACGGCCTGGAGACATGTGATCCCTAGTGAAGATCCGGACTAGCTGCCAAGTGGTGGAAGTGGCACAGGAGCCACGTGTGTCTGCGCATCTGTAAGGATGAGACCACAGGAGGAGCTGTCTGTTGGGGGGGACCAGGGGAGTCACAGCCAGCTGCTGGAGAGACTGCAGGGTCTGGAGGTCCTAAGGAAAGACGGGTGGTGTGCCTCTCCAAGGCTGAGACCAAAGGGTGGAGGGGCTTGGCTACTGGGGCCCAGGGGATTCCCACACTCAGTCAGTGTGTGTGAGTGTGTGCGTGTGTCTGAGATGGCAGCTGGAGCAGGGCTGTGACCTCGGGGACTCCTACATCCAGTGCCAGCAACTGGGGAGACTGGGAACCAGGGGCAGCACTGGGCAGAGCGAGCGTCTGAGCCCAGCTACTGGAGGGGTCACATTCTCACTGGTGGACCGCCTTCCTGCTCAGCCAGAGAGGGGAGCAGAATGAGGCCATTCGTCCTGTGTTTACGTGAGTGCTCTCTGAGTCTGTGCCCACCTGGGTGGCTGGCTGTGTGTGCATCTGTACACGTGGTGCATTTGTGTGCTCTGCGTGCACGTGCCTGCTGGGAATATTTGCTCATCGTTGATGTGGGTTGGACCTGGGGGCATGCAGCTGCAGCATCCTCGCCGGTCTCAGGCTGTCAAATCTGGCATAGTTTTCCTCTGACAAAGCCTGCTTCACTTTGTTTATTGCTGTGGCTAGCACATACGAGGCTTCTGTGCACTGCACAAATCTACACTGTACTCTCTCAGAGAGGGGAAAATGCCTGCGGGTGTAACATGCAAAGGAGACGTAGGATTCATTAGGGACACTTCACCCTGAAGTGACTTTGGAAATACATTGCCCAGAAACCCTGAGACAGCCTCCAAGCAACTCATTCCATCTCTTCCCAGTGGGGTCCAGCTTCTGGACACTGTCAGTGGTTAATAAATTCAACCTCATAAGAACAACCAGAAATGCCATTTAATACTAGTCTCCTGCTTTTGTAGGTAGCCATATCCAATAGCTCCCTCTAAAATGGATCAAACTTCCAACTCACATTGAATTCAAAGTTTTGTTTATCAAAAAGCCTGTAACGCATGCTCACAGATCTATCAAGTAGGATGAAAGTGGCATGGCCACTACTAGTGTCAAGCAGTTGAATGGTTGAAGAAAGAAATCAATTGCAAAGTGCAACATGCAACTAAATACTGGATGCATCAACAGAGGAGCCATTCCAACCAAGCTGCATTTTTGTAGGTCTTCTTAGAGCTCATTAGTATTTGTTTCTTTTGTTTCTGTGGGGTTTTCATTAGGTTGTTAGCAGATAGCAATTTATACTAGTGATGACGTATTGTGAGAAAAGTGCAGGCAAACCACACAGAGTTGATTTGGGCATGTTTTGTTTTGTGGTGGGGCTGGAATACTTAACACAGTGGCCGAATAATTGCAAAGCTAATGTCTTGAAAGAAACCATCTGCAGTAGTCTTGTGGGAGATGGAGGTAGATGGAGTAAGCTGTATGGCATGTAAACATTAAGCTACTTGGACTTGAACAGAAGTAACTACATGACACATTACTTTTATAAGCAGTTTTCCTCAACTATGTGGAAAGAGCCTAGAAGCATTATGACATTTCTATTACTCACTGAAATAAAAGTGTGTTCTCAAAGGATTTTCCTGTCCATTTTCTCAAGTCCTAACATCCATTTCTACAAAAGCAGTTTTTTCGAAGAGTGGAAAATTCTGATGGCTCACTTTCAGTCTCTTTGACGGCAATTTAATCATTCACTGGGTTTTTACAGCTGTGTATAGAAGAGAAGACTGTTACCCGTGCAAACCTTCTAATACCTAATTGGTAAAAGATTTGTGAAATACTGACCTGATTTGAGAGTGGATTTGTTGGTGTCCTACATATTGCTCAAAAAATAATGTAGTGATGTAGGTATACCAGTCTAACGTATTTTGGACATAGCAACCTGCTTGCTGAAACCTAACCTGCTCAAACTGTATCACTGACACCTCCATCCATGCATGCAGTTACCATGTTCAGACCATGGACCGGTTATCATCATGGGGCACAGCTAGCATCTGCGCAGTAATGCATCTATAAATACTTCCATTGTAGTCATCTCTATGCTAGAAACTCTCCTCCATGACTGATATGTTTAATTTTGCTATACTGTAAGTTCTTATACAGGTCAAGCTTGCCACGGTCTTAAAAGTTTTTCTAAAGTATGGAATGGAAGGTCTTGGATTTGTTAATTCCTGCATTCATGGCAGATCTTGTGACCAGTGGCATTTTTCTTAGAGTCTTAGCTGTTGAATTTTTAATCAGTTCCGAATTTTTAGGCCATTTTTAAACACAACTCGAGCCATCTCCAAGTAGAGAAATTTTGAAACATTTGATTCCCACAAAAAGTGTCTGGCAACATGACAGATGACAATTTAAGTTATTTCCACAGAAATGCAAAGAGATTTAGAATTTAAAGGCACCCTCTAAAAAGTTAATTGAATTCACTCTCTCACATTATATAGCCAGTTAATACTGAAAGTCACACTTCACACAGGTCAGTAGATGAAATTTTACCTATTCATATTCAGGGGAAATATGAAAATCTAAGGTACGTGGATTTTTAATACTTTTTTTTTCCTGTACTGCCATTACCCATTTCTTCAATTATTTCTTTTATCTTTGTTTTGTTTCTGCCATTTGTGTGTGCATTTTTCACCTTTTTTTGGGTTCATTTGGTTTTGTTTGTTGTGGGTTTTTGGGGGGGTTTCCCCTTTTTCCCTGCTGCTGCTTAATGGAAGAAGAAGTGCCATTATGAAGTGACCGATCTCCTATAATGCTTCCAAATTTCTAGGGTTTGGTGTTTATTTTTCAGGAACTAGAAGTCTCTGAGGGACAAGATCCACAATATTTGAGGGACAGATCTGAGCTCAGGATGGGAATTCATGAAAAAAATGCAGTATCTGTATAGATGTTTTGCTTGGATCTAATCACAAGCATAGGAACATAAGTTTATGAAAAATATTTACATCCTTTTTGAGGTGGTCTAAGAGGTCAGAACAAGTGACAGCAGAGACTGTCATGTCACCTCCTGCTCAAATTCCTATTACTTTTTAGGAAAGAAAAAAAAAGTAATTAATACTTCAAGGAAAATATGCCATTTATGACATCATGTTCCTTAAATTGCTGAAAAAATATACTTCTATTAAATATTTATAATACTTAAAACATCCATAATGATTTTCAGAATTTCATAATACACTGTAAAGCATATTAAAAGTCTCTGCACTCAGGTTTTATTGTCACAGATTTACACAAATTCACAGGGTGGAAGGGATTGGAAGGGACCTCTAGAGATCATCTAGTCCAACCCCCCTGCCAGAGCAGGATCCCCTGGAGTAGATCACACAGGAACAAGTCCAGCGGCTTTGGAAAATCTGTAGGGAAGGAGACTCCACCCCCTCTCTGGGCAGCCTGTTCCAGTGCTCTGTCACCCTCACAGGGAA
>NW_010234322.1:13066-20415 GCF_000690775.1 Eurypyga helias
TAAACAGACCCAGCTCTCTCAGCCTTTCCTCATGTGGAAGGTGCTCCAGGCCCTTCATCATCTCAGTGGCCCTGTGCTGGACCCTCTCCAGTAGCTCCTTGTCCTTCTTGGAGCTGAGGAGCCCAGAACTGGACACAGCACTCCAGTACTTGTCCTCTGTCACATACCTCATTCAGTTGTCTCTTTTTTCCATACTGAAGAGTCCTCACTCAGGAATCCTCACTGAAGAGTCATCATGTAATTATTTCTTATGCAGAAGTAATTCTACATTTTTTTGACCGTGGTTTTTGCCTTTTTATTAACCTTTTGCAGTTCTCCTGTGTCCTTTCAGTCTGACCTACATAAAATATGCCAGTACTTCTGCACAGACTAATTCTTGTATCTGCTGAAAATCATAGCCAGGGTTTATTTAAGATTACATCTGCTAGATCAATACATTACCAAAATGTCTTAATATTTGTACCTTAGGTGAAGCCAGGCCAATGTGAATATTAATTTGTGACTATCTGATCTTGACAGACCTTTGATTGCTGATTTAGAGAGAGCAGGATTTGCTTGTTGACCGGTTCTGTTCAGCCAGGAGCTCCTCAGAGAACCTCTCTGGGAACAGAGGTGTTTGCTCTGTGGCACTGGTTACTCACAGGTCATAGTAAAGTTCTCTTGAAATTATGCCCCAAAATGGTTTAGTCGGTTCTTTATTCTATAACTTGCAAAGATGACAGATGGTGTTTTCTTTGCCTAACATGGAGGAGTTGTTTGTGCTGGCATAGAGTAAATGGTATTTCATTACTTCTCAATGATTTTGTGTGGTTTTGGATAAGAACAGAAAGAAAAGGCCCTTGGTGAGTTTCACTGCTCCATTAAAATCTTCCTGCTCAGTCATACTGCAGCCATTTCAGTATATTCCTGGGGAATTTTTGGTGTAGCTTTTTTTCCTCTCTCCCCAAGACACTGAATGCAGGATACACAGTATCCTTGACATCAAATATGAGGCCTTGGTTTAACCCTGCCTATTCACATAGGTTTTACTGTGAATATGAAATAATTATGTTGTGACAGGAGCTCTTGCTGTGGTCACTGAGAGCTATCTAACCTATCATCCTGGACAACACAGACGCCAGTCTGAGTAACACCTAGTGCATCCTTAATAACTGTAAACTGGGTCTTCTTCACTGAGGATGTTAATGACTCTCTCAGCTTCTTTATGGCCTGCCACATTGTCTGTTCCAAGGGCTTCTGGAGCCAGTACAGCCTCGAGCTTTTATTCCTGAGAGCATAAGAGCAGACATGCCATGAAGTGCCTTCCATTCCTTCATTTTGCCAGCCCTCATTTAGAGATGAAGGAATTGCAGCATTTCATGGCAGGTCTCCCGGGTATCGTGGTCATTCACGTGGATGTCTGTCAGTGCCTCAGTGGAGGAGGCAGTAGTATGGCCACTGGTGGAACAGGCCAGGAGTCCTTCCAAAAGGAGGATGTGGCAGAACAGATTTGCAGTTGGGATTCTGATTCTAGAAATGATAACAAAAGGCAGGGGAATACTTGTGGAAGGCTGAAAGATGGAGAGGAAAGAGGATATGAGATCTTCAGGAAGAAGGTGCTTAATTCAGAAAAGAAACTCCTTCCAGTGTATTTTAATTTACTACAGTTACTGCAGAGTATGTACTGCCATTCTTAAACTTGCCAATACAGCAGTATGTTCCCACAAGATATTTCTGGTTTAACACCTGCACTGCATTATTTGCCTTATAAATTTTACTTATCAATTACTCCAAAACCTTATCCTTCCCTTATCAGTGACTACTAATCCTTTTTTAACATTTAGTTATTACTTCATGCACAGCTTGTCTGTAATTCATTGATGTTATTTTGACATGAGTCTTTCAGGACATCAGTTCCAGGCCTCCAACTTAATTCCAGAAGATTTTCCACTTTTTACCTAAAAATTACACTTTCATCAGAGGTGCATATGCCCTGACATACCACCCTTCACCTAAGATGGAGAGTAAGGAGATAAACAAGTTAACCCTTGTCAGCACTGGGGTTTACAAATAATGGTTGTTGCACTTCCTCAGTATCTACGTATCCATGGATACACTTTAAGTACAATAAAGAAGTTCTTGTTTCTTCCATGAATGCAAATTCACAGTATTCACAAAGCATTTACACAAGGTGTTCATGTCTCGGGTTAGTCTTTAATATGACCTGAAGATTCACTCACCTTGACGGTGTACTTGCTTCAAGCTGCTGCAACAGCAGTTTGTAGGTGACAGCAGAAAGTTCCCAGATGATCAAAGGGCCGGAGAGACTGCTCTGTGAGGTAGGGCTGAAGGAGTTCAGTCTTTTCACCTTGGAGAAGAGAAGGTTGACTCATCATGTTTTTCCAACATTTAGAGGGTGGCTGCAAAGAGGGTCTCTCTTCACAAGGAATCACATGGAGAAGACAAGGGAAAACAGATGCAAGTTGCATTGAGAGAGGTTTTGTCTTGATAAAAGAAATAAATTTTTCACAGTGAGTACAATATTCACTGGAACAACCTCCCCAGGGAAGTGGTAGAGTCCCTATCACTGGAGGTTTTCAAGATGCAACTTGACAGGGTGCTAGCTAATCTCAGGTGGGTTCCATTTCCCATGAAAGTTTGGAGCAGCAGATCTTTTGAGGACCCTTCCAACCTGGGCTGTTCTATGATTCTATGATTAATGAATGGATGTTGTAAAAACATCATTGTTACTGTGTCAGCACTACAGTCAAATATAATGGAGTTAGCATACTCAGTCCTTACTTTCAACGGAATGTGATGAAACTGCCTCCCAGTGGTTAAGAACTGAGTTCATACACAGAGATTTTCCTCAGTTTCTTCCAACAGTAAAAAATTAATTCCCCAAAGTAGCCTTCTGAGAACTATAAAAAAGAATCTGTGGTATTATTTTGTCAAAGATTAACATTAAACCTAAACTTCTAGTGTTTCAAGAATACAGTCACAATATACAGCATGGTAGAAATTAGAGATAAAGTAAGTAATCTACTTAGGTTTCATGAAGAGGTAATGCTATTGCAATGCAATAGCAATCCTGAACTTCCCCTTGCTCTTCAGTTGTTTTGCTGTCTCTAGAAATATTTCATATCACAGGTGTGTTCAGAAATTCTCTGGTCTAGGAGGTGCTGTGAGAAACTTAAAATGGTTTTGCAAGATGTCAGAGGAGTTAGTTATATGGTAGCTAAAGTTCATGCTCTCAGCTCCTGAACTGTCTCATCTTGAAATGTAAATTCTCTGGGGAAGGAATTAACCTATTAGTGTAAGTATACATGTTTATCAACATCTAGTACACCAACACCGGATCTACAGAAATTCTGGTAAATTCTTCAGACTCAGATTTACTGCAATAGCTTTAATTGGCTAGATAATGAACGAAACAGATGGCATGGGAGACGCATATTCTGATCCATTCAGGGATGCTAAACACTCACTCTTCAAAAAGTGCTTTACCTCTGCCTCTTTCATCTTCTCTCCACTTCACCTATTTTTTTGGCCAGAGCCTTTTCCAGATAATAAGCAATTTACTTGCCTATCCAGTTATCTTTTGTCTCACATGCTAAGATTGGGAAACCTTTTATGTAATCTGTTTTCCCAGAAATGTGGTAAGGACCATTAGAAACCTTACTCTTCTATCTCTACCTTGTACTTCTTTCTGTTTAAATTTTGACAAAATTAAGTTTTGAGAGGTTTTTCCATTTTATTGTGAATCTGAAAAACAGCAGGAGTTAAGTTGCTATATACTTATTAGTGTCTCTCCCGGGCCTGAGCATTTGCTGTTGCATGGATTGAACTCCTTGAATGTGAAGAGGCCCTCATTGTAGGTTTAGAAAGCACTTAGTTCATCTTCATGCTACCTAATGGGTTTAAAAAGCATTAACAGTCATTGGGTAGCTTTCTCATCTCTTCAGTTTCAACTGTTGATGATCTGAGTCCATTTATATACTGAGTTTGCATAACTGGTTTAACTGGAAATAATGCATGACTGTTTTGGTTTCGCTGTATGAGATACTATCAGTAAATATTGGTCTTTTGGACCACTAAAATACTGCCCAACAAAGGGAAAGTCACAAAATTCCAGATTTTTTTTTTTTTTTAAACTCTGTTTAGTAAGAAGGATAGCAAGTTTTGACATTTTGTACAGGTTTGGTAAAGACTCTGTGTGTGTTTGTATATGTGTGTCTTCATATCCTCGGAACAGGATACTATTTTTACTTCTTTCAAACAATTCAAATATCGCTCGCTTTTTACCAAATGCTTACGTTTTGCTCCCAACCTCACATTTAAAGGTAGCACAGATGAGACTTTGTTTGGATTTCTCTGTAAAGTAGTTTCACATGAACATACACGGGCTTGAACTTTTCACAGTTAATTGTGTAGCCCTTAGTAAATACGTTTAAACATCCTTGGGTTCCCAAAGCTGCTCCAAAGAAGATTTGCAAAACCCATAAATGCATTACTGTTCCTCTGAAAGAAAAGATTTGCAGCAGTGAAGGGTAGATTTAGATTTGAGGGTACATGTAGATTAGATCTAAGGAAAGAATTCATGATGAGGGTGGTGAGGCACTGGAACAGGTTGCCCAGAGATGTTGTGGATGCCCCATTCCTGGAAGTGTTCAAGGCCAGGCTGGATGAGGCTTTGAGCAACCTGGTCTAGTGGAAGGTGTCCCTGCCCATGGCAGGGGGGTTGGAACTGGATGGTCTTTAAGGTCCCTTCCAACCCAAACCATTCTGTGATTCTAGGATTTAAAAAAAAAATAAAAAAGAAATAACTGTGCTAATTGCTATTTGTGGTGCAGTTTTCATTCTTGGTGGGAAGATCTGCTGGGAAGTTTTGGGAGGAAGGCAAGGACATGACGCTTCTAAGATACTCTTTACCTATTGAATTCTTCAGCAGCCAAACTAACTACTGCTTTCAAACAGTGTTATCATTGCAACATTTAATCTAGTTGTTTTTCTGATTACTTATATTAGGTCATGCTTTTCCACCATAATGGAAGGTTTCATTTGCCATCAGCAGGAGGACACAACAAGTTACTGGGAAAGCCGCAGGTGGAGCTCACGTGTTGCGGCAGCAGCATGCAAACCTGGCACTCAAAGGCTCTTTGGTGCCTACAGTAGTTCTGCAGGGCAGCGAGGTGTGACTGCAGCACGTAGAGCTATACCAAAGGTCACAGCAGTCCAGATTTTTCGATAAGAGAGAAGAATTATTAGGCATAAGTTTAAGTGTGTGAGGCTTGCATGAAGCATGGGTAGCTAGCTCACAGTACTGACACTGCTGCTGATACCAGCTTTGAGTAGATTAAAGCTGGCAAAGCTGGTCTCTGTGGTCTCACACTTCTGATCAGACTCTGGGCATATGCAGTGCACTCTGTGTGTGTACAAACATACACATGACCCCGGTGTCACTTCCAAGAACTCCACTGCCTGGTTGATTTTTCAGAGCTGCTAACGTGGTAATGTTATGATAACCAGAGAACTGAAATGGCTGGCAGGATTTCTGGGCATTTTGATTCCTGCTATTTCATGTCGTGTCTTTAGATCATTATTCATCTCATCTTACTACTTTCAGAATTTCTTGCAGATCGTTGTGCAAGCTGATGGTGGACACTTAAATAAATTTAATGGTTCCTAGGTGGATCTCTTAAATAAATTTAAACATATAATTAAATTATTCACTTATTAAATGGTGTGAGAAGGAAAATACCAAAAGTAGAGAGAATGTTCTGGATTGCACTGATGGATAAAGGGGACATTAAAAGACTAAAACCATTCAGAGGTTACAGGTAAAGTCTGCCATATACAGTTGAGTGAGAAAGCCAGGGGCTAGATGGGGTAAAGGAGAGAGGGACTACAATTCCTGACAGGAGCAAAATGAGGTCACTGTTGCAGCAATAGAAGCCCTGGGGGAGAAAGGCAGGTGTGCAGACAGTGAGGCTTCTCCTGCTATCCAAGGGATTTGTGCCCTGGGCAACTGTGGGACAAGCAATGCCAGGTGCACTGGAGCCCCACTACACAGTCACAGTAAGTATCTAATCCACCTAGTGTGGGACCTTCTTCCTACGCTGTGTTTTTTTCAGGGAACTAGGACTCTAATGCAAAGTGATTGCCACCCACTCCATTGTCTCCCTTTCTCTGAGGGTACAGAGATCCAGAGAGAAGTCCCCCCCACACCTGCTGAGGAGGGATGGATACTGCTCTTAAAAACAAAACAGCATCATTTTGTTGGTTAGAGCATGCTATGCAATGACTGAGACCATGATTCCTTCAGTCCTCTTCAGAGAAGGATTATGTTTCTGGAATGGGTTCTAGGTGTTGTTGCCAACCTCTGCTTTGGCTTCCTGCAAGTCTTGGAATGACTTAGAACACTTCCACGTCTGAACTGTGCTTGAAGGGGAGCTACAAGTGGGATGTGGCCAGTCCTCCAAGCCAGGAGATACTGCAGATCATCACTCTGTGCAGGCCGGCTGGTAGTGCAGTAGATTAGTAGGTATGTCAGCTATTTGTTTTGTAATATTTTGTTGTGTAGTGTAAAACGAAAGGGTAGCATATGGAGAAACCTACCCTTGAGTCCCAGCCCAGGGTATCTGAATTGTTTACAGGCTGTAACTGAATTATCTTTAGCCTTTACCACCTAGTTGTTACTGAAGGCTTCTTTTCAATGAAGTAAGATGAGCATAATTGGAATTTGAGGCATACGAAACACAGACATTAAATTAACTACCATCAGTAGTGGTTCACACACCTTACCCTCAGGAATCACATTCAGAAATGGCACTGAAGCAGATGAAAACTTCAGCTCCAACTACACGCTTTCTCCTCTGCCATTCTAGGTCTTCTAAATGACTATTATGCCAATAATGAATGAAAGTGCTTTTCTGGGATTTTGTATGTGAGCACTTTGAGCTGTCTCACTGTACACTGTAACTTGGCTTCCTTTCTTGATTTTTCCTACATTAGGTATTTTTTTCTTGATTTCCCTCAGTAGACACAGTGGAATGGGTGTGCCACACAAAATTTAAGTGTTTCTGCCAATCCTGGAAGGAATGGAAGTATACCACTACAAGTCAGAGTTGTGGGTAATACCATCACCATAAAGATACCATAACCATCCTTACTGCATGTCTGCAGGTGACGTAATGGTAATGTGTTCAAGTAGCTTCACATACCTAACAGACATGTTAGCCACATCCTAGGGACAAAGCTTAGCTTCGATTTTTTTCTTGGAGTCACCTCCAAAGACTTGCATTTGACTGAAGGCAATTCTGAATGAAAATTTATTTAACAGGGAAGTCATAGAATGATAGAATCATAGA
>NW_010234323.1:0-3847 GCF_000690775.1 Eurypyga helias
ACTGTTCTGTGATTCTTTGATAATAGTTGGGGATACATGTAGGTAACAAGAATAGCCATTAATCCTAGTTCTTTCCTTTTTATTATGCTAATGAGTCATTGTTCCCCTTTGTGTTCCTACCATTGCAATACAGGGAGGCTGTTAAGTTGTTCTCAGCCCCGTGCTGTTCTTGACTAAACTATGCTACTCAGCTGTTTTATCTTTTCCATCCTGCCAGTTCCTTCACTGCCTGCCTCTATGTTGCCCTCAGGCTGACATGCAGGTTAATTGACCTAGTACTGTGAAATTGTTTGTGTTTTATAGTCCTCACTCCAGGAATGTTTAAGGAGGAAAATGGGGGAATTAGGAAGCAAACGGTCAGTTAGCTACTATTTGATGTGCAACATCTGAGGACAGAGAACACAAAGCAGTACTATTAATGGGAAAAGTATGGTATAACGCACTGTTTCTACATAGAGCTCAGGGTGTGAGAGATGGCAGCCCTATTGTATTTCCTCTAATTTCCCCTCAGTAGTGGGTTTCAGAGGCTCATGGAAAAGTTCTGCAAAGTAGCTCACCAGGAAACTTCTTTTTCTAAGTGTGTTCCATCAAGGAAATCCCAGACCCTTATCTGATTCAATTATTTGATTGAATTAGAGTTGATAAAAACTATTTTGATTTTGATAAGGTATTTGATAACAAATCCAGGCAATAGCTGGATGGGAACTGAAGGACACGCCACCTGACAGAAGCCTGTTACATGGTCTTCAAGGCCAGGCTGGATGAGGCTTGGAGCAACCTGGTCTAGTGGAAGGTGTCCCTGCCCATGGCAGGGGGGTTGGAACTGGATGGTCTTTAAGGTCCCTTCCAACCCAAACCATTCTGTGATTCTATGACCAGGAGGAGTTTGAGCAGCAAACAATTTGAGCTGGCCTATTTGATGCTATCTTAGTTGGGTAAAATTTGAACCCAAGCTTGCTAGCATTTGGTTTGCCTTTGTGTGTTTATTTTTACCTTCTGTTCCAGGGACAAGCATTAAGTCAGGCTTGACTGTACATCGTTGGCAGTGGTAAGAATGAGAGGAAATGTTGTGGGCATGGAGAGTGAACCATGTGTGGCTGGGAACAGAAATGGAACTTGGTGCCTGTGACTCCGAACAGGACAGATGATACAGATTTGTGTGGAGCAGTTGCAAAAGCACAAACTCATCCTTACGGAAGAACCAGATTGAATTTGAGTAGAAAGGAAGCTTAAAACTCAGACTTTGCAGGGGCTCTGTCTCTGACATGAAAGTTCACAGAGAGTATGGGCAGTGTAGTTACTTTGGATTGTTCTCAGCCTAAACCAGCTGAAGGGTGATGGACTTGTCACACAACACTGCTGAAATGTTAACTATGTTAATACCAGTTCATTGGCAGAACTCGTATCATGAGGTATATCTTTTTGTCATATTTATTTTTGTAATATTTTTAAGGAGTTTTTGCAGTTTAAGTTTGAAGCAGAAAACTAATTATTTTCAGATGTAATTTTTTATGTTGATTTTGATTTTTAAATGTATTTGCTTTGCTATAAGCATACTTTAAAAAGGTAATGTCTAGCAATTACTTTATATTGTCTCCAGGGATTTATTTTTAGCCTAAATAGTGTTTATGTATCTAATTTATGTTTAAGTGTTTTATAATCTCTCTGACAGCATTTCCTTCTTTTTCCTTACATGCCTTATACATATTAAAAATAATACAGAAACAATCCAGGAGATGTCAGTGAAGGCTGCAAGTTGTGACGTGTATGTTTTGTTCACGAATATGATGTTAATTTTTTAATGGTTGGTCTACAATTTAAACCTAAATCATTGTGAGCAGTGTTGATTAAAGCTGTTTTTTTTCCTGTGGCTTTTGATTCTAAGTTCTGTTCACCTACTAGAAAGTAAAGATATGCCAAGAGGTGATTTTTGTATGGGAGATCTCACACAGAAAACTGTAAGTGTGCTTTTTGTCCAGCCACACCTATGATACTTGTGCTGTTTGGGTCATTCCAGAGACATGCAAGATGGGAAGAGCATGCCGGGAGTGAACTGAATATTGGTATTTTGCAGTTTTGAATAAGAAAATTAGTATGGTAGCAAAAATGGTATCCTTCCTTGTAATTTATTATTAACCTTGTTACTTAATTTAAAAAAGAGAATTTGTGGGAAGCCAGCGAGTATGGCTGTGTAAGAGTGCTGGTTTTTTACCTTTGGCATTTGCTGACGTTTGTCTATGTCTGCCTTTCAAAGCTAATGGCCGAAATAAAAATCTCAGGGGCAGCATGGACCTTTTCAGATTTTTTTTACACATCACAAGTGTTTGCTGCTTTAGTCTGCAGTGTGCTTGGTTTTTTGTTTTTGTTTGTTTTTGGGGGGAGGCACGATGTGTAGTGTGTTTGGTTGGCTTGGTGCTTTTTTTTTTTAGTGTTTGTTTTTGCCTTAAAGCTGTTCACAGTGCATTTTTAATTTATTGATATGATGCACTATGCAATAAAGACAAGCAAGCAAAGAGGCGGTGCCAAGGAATGTACTTTTTTAATGTTTCCTGTGTTTGTATTTTCATGCAAGTGCTTCCTTAGATAGCAGCACAGAACAATACACAGACTAAACTCAATGATGTGGGGTTTTTTGTTTTTGTTATTTTTTAACAATTGTTACTTGTTCAGTAACAGTGGTTTACAGTTGGCTAGTACCAGTCATCTACAACCGGTGGATGAGGGTGCAGTTGAGGGAATCAAGCCAAGCTCAGACAAATTCCTGTTTGTTAAAGCATCCAGAGCTGCCCAGTTTGAAATATATTAAATGAGGCTGGTGAACCTTAGATGAGTGAGAAGATAGTAGCAGTATGTGAAATAACCTAGTATGGGCATGGAAATTTTCTCTTGCAAGAGAGGATGTGTAAAGAGTGAGAATAAGACTAATCTTCAACAATTTTATAGGTTAAAATACTGGAACTGTTTAGTTGTGTGCACTTTTTGTTCTCTGCATTCAACTTACAGAAAGCTGTACATATATTTGCATACCCTTGTTTCAGAATAACATGTTAATTCACCTTACACAATTTTATTTGCATTGTCGTAATTCATGGATACCCAATCAGAACAAACATATAGAATAAGTACTTAAAATTGAAGATACATAATTGGATTATACATGCTGTCCTGTGTTTTAAATTGGTAGTCTTCCAAGTTTCTTAAAAGAAGGCTTTTGATTGCTTTCTGTCATGTACAAGAATGGGAGATTCATTGAAACTCAAAGATGGGAAAAACAATGAAAGAAAATTGTGTACTTTTTTCATACAGCATATCATCATCATAGATTGTAGAAGTCATCGTCAAGGTTGATGGTGGGCCTGTGAGTTTAGTGCATTTAAAACAGTTTGGGGGTACAGTTAGGTAGCGAATATCAAAATATGATACTCAAGGAATCCTGCTTGGAGAGAGGTATTAGATGTTGTTTTCAGTTCTTATGTCTATTCTCCACTTATTAAGTTCAGTTATGGATTTTCAAGTGGGAACAATTTCTCCCTTTACCAACTGCTATGAGGTACTTGTCCTTTCCTGTATAGCATGCGGGATTTCAAGACTGCACATAATCGAGTATTTTAAGTGAAGCACCAGCAGTCTGTATATTGCGTGTCTACTCTGATCTAACCACGCTGCCCACAGACGTCCTGTCAGGGGACTGGTGAACTTCGGGTACTGTAAGAACATGGCACATGTACGTTACCATGTGACAGGAAGGTTGTTGCATGTTGCATGTAAACACGCAGGATGCGTGTTTAGCATATATAGGAGCCTTCCAGTCCTTACAGCAGCCATCTAGTACCTGAAGGGGCTACAA
>NW_010234324.1:0-777 GCF_000690775.1 Eurypyga helias
GGGGGTCTTTTATTATTATATTATAATTATTACTATTTTTTGCAAGCCCAGACGCTGGACTAGCCATGTCCTTTTCTCAGGATTGGATTTCTTTTTTTTTTGTTGTCATTTTTTGCAGTTGAAGTCGTTTCTTTGATATTTTTTTTCCTCCCTGCCCCAGTCCCTCTTCCTCCGATTCTTCACTTTTTTTTTTTTAATTATTTTTAATTTGTTTTTCCTTCTTTCGGTGGGATGTTGACATGAGGATGAAAATTCTCCTTCGCCTTAGTGGTGATTGTTTAAACTTACAGTCTTAAACCGTGCCAAAGTCCTGTTATGTCTTGAACTTTCCTCTCTAGCTCTCCTGCTGCTTCTCTCTGCTCTCCTCCTCTTTCTCCTTCTCTCTCTCTCCAAGCATTACACTTGTGAATGTATTCTCGTCTGATGGGGTCGGTCAGTATTTTTCAGGATGAGGATGTGGTGTTTATTCTACCCAGATTGTGACGTTTAGTATAACAGTTGCCTTTTTGTAATAACTTTTTTTGTAAATACATATCCATGATGCCATATTTATCGTTCGTAATTTAATTATTGATACAAAGTGCCGGGAACTGAACAATATTTATGGGGGAGAAAAAATTGTTTTCTAACAAAAAAAAATACAAACAACAAAAAAATCCAACTCTGTACAGCTTTTGGTTATAACTGCTTTAGCATTAAAAGTTTATTGTTTTGGAAAGAGCCGTTTTTGACCTCCTCCGGGGGACGGGGCAGCCGCGGGCGCCGTTGCGGGCCCGG
>NW_010234325.1:0-1270 GCF_000690775.1 Eurypyga helias
CTCCGTCGCACCCCACGGCGCACGTTTGCAGGGGAGACTCCTCAACCCCCGCCCCTCTGGGGAGCAGGGCCGGCGCGGTGCCCCCCGCTCTCAACCCCCCGGCTGCTCAGGAGCCGTGCAGCGGCGAGGAGCCCCCGACCTGCCCTCGCAGGTGGGAAAGAAAAACCCTGTTCTGCCGACAGTCACGGGCAGCGGGAGACTGCGGGGCTGGAAAGGACCCTGCCCTCACCCAGAAACGAAGCCGGCAGGCTTCCCGGCGTCAGAGCAACCGTCACCAACACCCGGCTCTGCGGAGACCGAGGAACGCCGCCAGGATGGCGGGAAGAACGTCTCCCGGACTTCCACGCGCCCGGTCTTCCTCAGCGACACTTACGTCACATCCTTCAGGGTGTTCCTCAGCTCCCTGCCCAGATTCTGGATGTAGAGCCACTGCCCCTCCTGAACAGGCTGCCCGGTGAGGTGGACGTTGTCCACAGTGAGCTGGGCCTCGTCGAAGAGCCACTGCACAACGAAGACGGGGCCTAGGAAGGCAGAAAGCACGGAAAAGGGATCGTGCCACGGGCACCCAGGAAACCCTCGGGATGGATTTGCTCTCCCCTCGGACACTCACATCGAAGCGTGGGGTAAATCTTATATCCGAAAAAGCAATTCCACTCCTCTCCCTCTTTGAACTGCAGCCTGCAGCGTTCCGGGACGACGCCATTCCAGTACCTGGGCAGAGCAGGAACAGGAAGGTCATGGCGCGCTCCTGGCCATGGCCTTTCCCCAGCCCCGCTCGTCCCCTTCCCGATACAGCTCTGACTTACAGCACAGCTCTTCCGCGGCTCCAGTGTCCCCTAAACCCATTCCAGAGCCCCCACAATCCCACACATTCCCTGCACGTCTGCATTTTCATTCCAGAGCCCCCACAATCCCACACATTGCCTGCACGTCTGCATTTTAAATGACTGCCTTTTCCCTTAAAAGAAGGGGAACCCACCGATGGAGCTGATAAAGTGCCAGAGCGCAGGAGGACGGGGCAGCAGGACACCTTCTCCACACCCTGACCCCACGGAGGAGCGCGCTCCAGAGCGCTGACTGTACCTGATTCCTCTCCGGATGGCTTCTGTCGGGGCGCACGTTATGGTGTCAATGCAGTCGGTCCTGCGGTACTGTTTATTGTCCAGGAACCAGCCAGAGTCTGCCAAGCCTCGAACCTGAATCCCCTGATAACCCATCTCCTCCAGCTGCTCTGCCACACGATCCACGTTCAGGAGCACTCCCGTCCCGC
>NW_010234326.1:0-14857 GCF_000690775.1 Eurypyga helias
GCACGCGTCGACCCCTGAGGGAGCAGTTGGTCCTGCTGTCTGCGCTGGCCTGCCGGCAGCTGCCCCTCGCTGCATCCCCTCCTACCTAACAGCCTGCTTCGTTAATTAATTTTGGTTAGACAATCTTCCCGGCTGCTGCTCTGCTCCTGACCTGCTGATGCTTCCCTAGAAACCTCCACATGGCTCGAGATCCCTCGATTTGCAAAGAGGTGTTCTGGCCACCCTCAGCTTTGAGAAGCGCTCGCTGACAGGAGGACATGGCACGCCAGCTGCCAACACCAGAAGGCAAAGGGGAAGGACCCAGAAGGTTGCCTGACTCGTGGTCTTCCCACGTGTCTGGTGGCACCAGGCACCGTGGCGTGGCGGGACCGATGTGCGGAGCCGCGTGGCACGCCAGCAGTGTGGGCCGCAGCCCTTGCACTGCCACAATGCAGGTAGCTTGCAAACCTTCCCCCTATCTCTCCAATTAATTAAAATCCCAATCAAGCAAAGGGAGCGTGGGACAGGGAAGAGAGGCAGCAAGTCTGCGGAGGGCCTGTCCCCTGGGGACACTGGTGAAGCACGAATGCCCTTTCGCTTGCATAAGCCCCGTGCCGGCGGGTGGGACAGCTGCAGGGTGGTCAGTACTGCTGAGAGGAGCGACTTGTTCCGCTTTCCCCTTCACACGGGAGGGGCTGTTAAAAAGCTGTTGTGCGGGATATTTCCATTGAAGGTGGGGAGAGGAGGCAACCTTTGTCTGGGCTATTTTGTTCATAAACATAAAAAATTTGTCTTTCCTAGACAAAACCAGAAGACTAGTCTGTGGCGCCAGGCAGTGAACTGTGCTGCCCTAGGCTCCCCACCACCTGCTCCTGGAGGGTGTCTCACCTTGGTTTTGTCCCCTCTTTGGGGGGACCCTTGTTGGTCTTTGAGGCCTCGCTTCCCTGCCCGAGCAGAGAATGCAAGCACCTCTTTGCCACGTGCATCGAGACCCTCAGCAGCCATGGGTTGGGAGGAGTGGGTGCATGACCAGCTGCCTCTGTGCAAGGGACTAGGCCTGGGCACAGGCCAAATTTACTGTAATAATGATCTTTTTCCTTGCTATCTTTTGAGTGGATTGGGTGGGTTACAGTTGATCATGAGAGTCACCTGGTATCATTTTCACTTCTCTAGTTGGCAGCATGTGCTTCGGGGAGCATGGCAGGGAGTGTTTCTGCTTTCCCCTGTTGTTGGTGCTGGATGTGTGTTCTTTAGCCAGGATAAAAGCCAGCCTGTAGTGGACAAGGTGTAGAGGTGTTCGCTGTTGTAGTGGTTGGATGTGGGCTGCTCACTGTCATACCTGGGAGGTTCATCGGTTGGGCTGAATGGGACTAGCTCCGATGAACATTCCCATGGGTCTGGTAAGTGGAGGTGTTGGTCCTCCACACTGCCAGCTGCAGACTCTTCGCTGGCAGAGATGGCACCAGGTGAGTGTGAACGGATGTCTCAAGTGTTACAGGGATCAATGTTTCATGAAATGTTTTTAAGTAACTGAAATTCAGGGTACTGTAATGTCGTGTGGATGTGGGCTTGTATTGCAGCCTCTCTAACAGAAGGCTGATCTCTTTCTGCTGTGTTTGAGGCAATATTTTGGTTTACTTTTTTTAAGTTCCTTGGGAAATCTTGTACAGCATTTAGTCCTGGTGCAAGACTTGTAGGGTTTCAGGCAAGACCTAACACTATGTAGCAAAGGTCCTCTCTGCATTTAGGGTACAACAGTATGCCATTGAATTTGTTTACAGCCCACTCATATAGCCTGAAGCTCGCCTGGTTTAACTTCATCATGCCTGTCATAAGGTGAGTCCATGAGCGTGCATAAATGTTGGAGTCTTGCTAGGTGTCCCTGCCAAGCCAAAAAGAAACTAAAAGGAAAAGCTTGTGCGTTGGGATAAGGACAGGGAGAGATCATTAAGCAATTATCATTATGGGCAAAACAGACTCAGTTTGGGGAAAAAAACCCAAACTTGCCATGCAGACCCAATACACTGTTGCATAGGAAAACCCAGGAAAGGCAGCTCTAACTTCTGCTGGTGATTCCCTAATTTCCTCCAACTCTTCTGGTGGAGAAATGTGGCCACAACACAAGGCTGTTTGGCCCTTCTGAGAGCTAGGAATCCTCTACTGGTACAGGCTGCCTAAAGCCAACTATTTTCCTGTTTATAGGTTCTCAGTTTATTAGCCTGAAGGCAAAAGAAGTAAAACAAGACCAAATAAGGTCAGGAAGGAGACATAAAAGGTAGAGTGTATAAATGTTTGATCATCTAATTAAAATATTTATTATAATGCCTATATGTAATAGGGATGGTCAAAATTAAGATTTCTTGTGCAAATTTAGTCATTTGTAACCTCCTTAGTGCTTATCTTTGCAGTCTTAATCATGTGCCTTTAATGCAGTTTGTGGAGGTGACCATAAGTGATTCCTAAGGTCAACAGGCAGACCCCAGCTGCAAATCTGAAGTTTTCATTAGGAGTTTGCCATAGTCCATGTCTGAAAGTTTATATTTACTGTTGAAGTTAAGCTTGAGCTAAAGGGCATCACTCAATGTCTGGTGTGTGAGTGACTATGTTGAAAATCAAGGAAGGAAGCTTGGTAGCAGCTGTCAAAGTAACCAAACCTGCATGAGAGAGGGGGGTGTGATGGGCTTGGTGGCACCTGGGACCACCTGTGTAACGCTGGAAGAAATTTTGGGATTCCAAATCTGATTTAATGTGTCCGTGTTTTTTTGTCTTTCAAGTTAGTCTTCAGTGGAAACTTGGGCAGTCTCAGATTGTGAGGATAGGTCTGATCTCAAGCAGTGGTCCTTGATGGGGGCCGAGGGTGCTCAGCCTTGGTACTGAGCCCAGGCACTCAGCAAGACACCATACAGGCTCCATCTTGATGGTCTTCCCAACCTGAGGAGAGGGACTGCTGCCTGTTGGTGGGAATAGCCCCTAAAATCCATAATAGCCATGGGAAAACCCAGAGGTGATGTAGAAGCTGGCTTTACACATCTGTGGAGAAACTGCAGCTTTTTTGTACAGGCACTGTTTTGTCGGGAGTTTGACCTAGTGAGTATCATTCTGAAATTGCACTTTGATAGTGGGTTAATGCTCCTCTGCACTGGGAAGGTCTTTGAGACCCACTGGAATGTAGTCTAGCCCTGCTGTTCAATGGAAACCAAGGAGGACCCTGCGAGTTCTTTCAGGTTGTATTAATCTCTTTGATATAATACGTGGCGGCACCGTAGTTTCACGATTAACTGTGGCTTTCTGCTTTGGAACGACCCCACTAATTACTCTACATTGAGAAGATGGATTAAGTGTCTCGGGAGAGCATTTTATAGCAGCTGACATTTAGATGGCTAGAGGACGCTGAAGGTGACACTGCAGAAATGGCACTCCAATACCCTGCTGATGTGCCTGGGAGGCTGGAGACATCAGTAGCTGGGTGGAAGCTGTGGGCAAAGGCCCCTAAAAGACCCTTTCTCACCTCTGTCCGGGGAGCTGGGCCTTGCCAGTGGTGGAGGCAGACGTGGGTCCCTCCACACAGAGCAGCATGGGGGTCTCGCTGCCCTCTCCCTGTCCCCTTGCAGCTCTGCCTGCATTCAAAGGTGTCCGTTGCCCTCTGAAGAAACTTTACGCTTCTCTGGTTGCAGCTGCTCCTCCCACCTTCCAGTTTTTGACCCATAGCAGACCTCAGCAATGTTCACTTGTAGTGGGCAAATGCAAAAACATGTGCCTTATAAAATGAAGTAAGCATTGAGTGTCGTGAGCCACAGCCTGTGTGAGTTTAGCTGTGACAGGGAAAAGGGTATACCTGCAGAGAAAACCATAATGCTTAGAAGCCAGCATTTTGCATCTTTATATATATTCACCTTTCTAATTTTTTTTTTATCTAGTCCAAGTAGCTATGTGTTTTGCTTACCTTCAAATGTAAACTCCTAATGTTTGCTTCCTAACAAAACACACGTTAAAAGATACAAATGACATCACGGACAAGCATGTGGTTCCTTACAAACTGGTCTAAATTTTATCTCCAGCTGTTACTGGTTTTTATTTCCACCTAGATTTGCAAACATCCATTTCCCTTCTACAGGTTTCTTTCCACCTGTTTCAAGATTGTATCTTTCATTTTTATTTCTTTGTTGTTGTGGTTTGGTTGGTTTGTTTTTCTTCTCATGCTGGTAGAAACCCTTTCCTGTTGCTGGGGGTTGTGCTACAGGCCAGTAACTCTTGGGCCATAACCCTATGGACTCCTGTGGCCATGCCATGCGACGTGACATGTCGAGCCTGGGTGTCCTGTGAACCAGTCCTCTCCTGAGAGCAGGCTTCTGTTGATGATTTGTGTTTGTGGATTTGATTCAAATTCTTGGTGCTATGAAGGTACAGCTAGGCTTTATCCTGGTGTTGTCGTGTGTGTATGCAGTAGTTAGGCGCTGCATTTACTTGTGGCAGCAGCAATAACAGTCTCTCATTAACTATCTTCTGCAAATCTAATTTCACAATGTCAAAAAGTTACTGCTTTCAACTCACCAACATAACCCAAGTCCCAACCCCAGCGTAACTCAAAGGGTTGCTGTTAAAATGCAGTCTCTTAGTTTTCAGTAGGTGAATAGGAATAAAATTATGAGCCTTTAAACTAAATAATAATTTTTTCCTTGTAACTTGAGATCTGTTCAATCAATAATCTTTCTGCTAACTCTGGGGAGAATTTTAGTTGCCTCCATAAAATGTTTTAATTATTTAAAATCATAAAATATAAGTAGGCACAATTTGCTTGGAACTCATTAGGGAAATATATGAATAAGAAGAAAAGATAATGTTTGCTTTTGCATTAATTTAAAGCAGTCTCTAAAATATGAAATCTAATCCTGGAAAGCAGTGACTTATCAGGCTATGTTTACTTTTCCTATAATAGGAATAAATATTAAAGCAGCTAGTTATGTGCTTATCCCTACAGTGTTGCACTAAGCCAAAAAGGAAGATATAGAACTTGTCTGCAATCCCACATTAATTTCTCTCTTTTACAGGTTTTATGTTTGTTCATTTCCTTTTTCCAAACATTGCTTTTAAAATTATTGTTATAAAACAGGTGACTTCGAAACCACGAGTAGCTGCAAATGCATGAGACCAATTTGTGTGTGATTAGAATTATGCAGAGGTAATGCTTTATACTTGCACAGAGCCTTTCATCCCAGTGCAAATCACCGGGCCCAACATGCAGCAGCGGCAGAATGCCACTGGCCTGGGGCAGGGCTTGGCAGACCAGGGAGCAGAGCAACTGATGGGTGAGCAAACAAAAACAATGTCGAAGTTTCAGTGCTGTCTGTGAGAGGAAATGCTCATTTGCAGCTCTTAGGTGTGCAAAGAGGGAAGAATTGGCTTTGTTGTTCCCTGCTCAGTACTTCTTGTTTGGGATCTCATCAGAAATCCCTCCCCAAAAGACCTTTCTTGTTTCATTTATGGCTTTCCACATTTTCATTCTGGGAAGGATGCGATAGTGCTGCCACTCCCATGAAAATGAAATGAACACTACCATCAAATGTGCTGCAAACCACACAGAGATGGGTCCAGACCTCTGGTGTTCGTAGGTTATCCAAACGTGTTGGTGTGCCTGATGGAGTCACGCAGAGTGGTCATGTTCATCATGGTAGTGCAAGGGTGGTACCAGGGATGGAGGAGACCTGTGCAGTTTCAGTAGATGAGTTAGATAAAACCAAGCTGTATTCATCTCAACTAGTAGGGAGAAGAGTCTCTTAAAATGGTACTGACCTCTTAGATTATCTACCCCTGTTGTGGCCATTTTGGATGGATTTCTTCAAATGATACAGAGAATACAAGCAGGGATGCAACTAACTGCTATTACATTGTCAAAAAGGAGCCAGTGGCATGTTATGGCACTTGCTGCTGTTGATACCTGAATATCATCAAGATTTTGGTGCCTGAGACATGGCATGAACTGCAAGCTTTCTGGGGAATGCGGGGAGCTGCTTGTGCTTCAAATGAGGGGTTTATGCTCATGTTCCTTTCTCTGTATCCTAACAGTTTTATTACTAAAAGCTTGCTAATTGTCTTCCAGGAACAGCAATTCACAGAAAGTGTTGTCTGTGTGTAACGTGGCTAAATTCAAGCAGATTAAAACTTTATGTGTTTGTTAAAAGAAGGAGGAGGGATGGCAGTGCCAGAGGTTCAAAAAAACACCTCTAAATGACGCTATACCCAGCAGCCCAGTTTCCCTTTGGGCCTGCAGCAATGTGAGAGACCGATGATGCTCACTTGCTTTGACCCTCTCACGTCCCAGCGGGATCAAAAGCTGCAGCGTTGAAGATGCAGAAGTTAGCCTTGAGCATTCAGGAATCCCTGCGTCTACCCTTGCGTAGTGAGTTGTTTCTTTTGGGGGGCTGCCCCCAATCTCTCTAGATTTCTGGGCACCCAGTCTGAGTCCTGAGTGTTTTCCACGCTGTAGATAACTCCAAGCTTTTGCTACCTTTCCTCTGGGTATATTGGAGAGGGCCAGCACAAAGGGGGAGCATGACAGCACTGCCGAATGAGTGTTGTCTGCTTATTTAATTAGCTAGTAGAGATACAACATCTGCTCTGAAACAGTCTTCTGTTCCTTTCCCTGTCACCCCTCCAAATATCACACCACACTGTGTTGCATGTGCCACTTGTGAAGCAGGGACTGAGATACCTGGCCAGCAGCTAGGATTACATGCTCTCATTCTCATGGTGGCTTCTGGGAGTTACTTCACTAGGGGGAATTTTCTGGTGGTTTTGTTTGTTTTAGTGAACTATCCCTCAGCGCCATTTGCTTCTGAGCAAGTCCCGGGTGTACACTTGTCAGCTGTGTTGGCCCCTCTGGGATCAACCCTTGCAACTAGAAGAGATGTGTGTGAACTGTTGTGGGTGGTAGGGTTTGGGCAACAGCTGTGGCCCCAAGTCAGCTCCTCTTTAGGGGTGTAAAATTCTGAGCCTCTACAGCATGAGCAGCAGCTCAGGCAGGTGTGACCTGGGAGAGGTGAGCAGATGTGTAAGCTCCCGTACACGATCTCGCCATTAGAGAGGCAGAGACTTGTGCCGCATTATCGTGTGTTCCGCTCTCGCCACCTCGTGAAGGCCTAAATTCCCATTGTCCCCACAAATTCCCCAAAGCTGATTCACCACTTGAATTAAACCATAATTATATATTATCAGCAGTCACTTTATAGTAAGGTTGAAGGATTAAATGCAGTTAGCAGTGATGAATTCCAGACGCGCAGGACAGAAGCCTGAAGAGAAGGCCAGCTTCTGAGTAACTACAAGATAGAGCGTAATGTATTCTAAATATTTGATTCAATTAAGCTTCCTTCTGCTCTTTGTTTCAGCTTACAGATGGCTCATCAATCTATAGTTTAGGGACACATTGCTATTCTTTCTAATGGTAATTACGTGATCAGGATGGAGACAAGTTTGATTAAATGCTCACGCTATGCTCTGCATATTTAAAATGGAGCAGAGTCCAAAGCAGAGGCAAAATGCTAACCTGCTGCATGCGGCTTCAGCCTCAGGCACTTGACAGATCTTCCTCTAGCATAGGCAACAGGGACCTTGCCAGTTCCCACCATTCGAGGAACAGGAGTTTCTGAATTTGTGAGCTATGATTGTTTGTATCTGGTTTTGAATATTGCTAAACTATTATTTGACAGTTTCTTGCAAAAATGCCCACGATCCTTGCCCATTTTTGGCTTGGCTTTACTGAGAAGATTTTTGCAACTTGGAAATTAGTAGCAAAACAGTTACATGAGTCTTTGATCAATCTTCCAGCAAGTCCTGCGTGTTTGGGAAAGGCCATCAGGATACTTTTAGGCCAGAGTATGTATTCTTCACAGCTTGCAGCTCACTTGTGATTATCACGCTACAACCTCTGAGAGCAGGAATATTTGAGAGGATGCCCCAGCTGTTAGCGTGCTCCATTTTGTGTTTGTGAACCTCAATCTTTTATCTACTTAAAAAAGTAAAATCGTAATGTACAACATGGCCAGAAGCTTTGCATGCAAATGTATAATGATCTTGTATATTCCTTTACCCATCTGAGAGCTATTATAATAATTAAGATTTTGGTAAGGTGTTATGTCTTCTATGAAGATAAAAATATTGAGGCACGCAAGGGTTGGAAGCTCTGAGGGTAGAACTGTACCCAGAAAAACAAATTGGGTAAGCTTTATGCCCTATTTAAAATCTCATTTAAGGGCCATATGCACCTCGTCCTGGCCTTCTCCCAGACATGGATTTTACTTTACAGCAGCCAGTACTCAATTCAGCAAAGTACTTAAGCACATCCTGACGTGCTCTGCTGAATCAGGGTTTTAAGTGGAAGTGACAGAAATAGAACTGTGATCTCCTCACTCATAGCCTCACTCTGAAACCATCAGGCGGCGCTTCCCTTCTTCATTTCTCCTCCTCCACAGTATACTACTACAAGTATTTGAGACAAGTAAGACCTGTGTCCTGAACGTCTGCCCCTTATCACAACCCAAGCTGCTCAGTTGAAATTTCAAAAATATGAGCCAGGTAGCCAGCTGTAACGATTTTGAGACTTGAAATCTTTGTCTCCCAATGCCTTGAGTCACTCAAGTGCACTATGTAAGCAAACTGAAGGATTCTCTTAGCTTCGATACAGCTTCCCCACAGGAAGCCAACAAATCTGAAGTGACCTTTTTCCTCAATATGCTTACAATACCCTTTCAATGTACCAGTCCCCCAAAACAGTATCCAGTGGAGCTTTTGTCTGCAAAATGCTAGTTTTGGTTTCTTGTTTAATTAGGTTTTCTCTGTAATAAGTTCAGGCTGAAATAAAAAGCCTTTAAAACTAGTTAGTACTATCTGTAATTCATATGGAAAGAAGTAATGAGTTGGATTCTTATTCCCTAGCTCAAACAGAATATGCCTCCCACCCTCTTAAGTCTCTTTCATTGGTCCCAGGTAAGGTTAACTTTTTCAGCTGCTGTTTCTTGATCAAAAATGATCAGGATGAAACAAAAGTAATGAATGACAGCAGTAGATGAAGTTTACTAGCAGTACTGTGGGAAAAATACTTTACTAGGGTGTGGAAAAAGCATCATTTTGTTACATGCTTCCTAGGGAAAGGAATCTCTGCTTGCAGTCATTATTTGAATAGCCAGTTAATAGCTGTATTGCATCCTCAATCAATCATTTTCCTTTTGCAGACTTGCCACCAATGCTCTATGCTTGCAACTTTCTAGGAAACAAGCACCTAGAAGCTGATTCTTCGGTGGGCAGTTAGGAGGGACCGAGGAAGAAGAGTCGTTTTGGTTTTCTTCTTGTCCATTTGCTCTTCCTCATTATGACTTCAAAAAAATCTACCTGCCCTATTACCTAGGTTAAAGGCACCCAGTACTTGCACACAGAGGTTCTAGGAAGTGCTCTGTATTGGAAATCCTGTTTGTCCTTTGACACACTCTTAAAGACAACTTTTTCCCGCTCCCCACCCCCCCCAGGTATATTTGAGACTTCTCATGTAGTACCCTTCAAGAATTACCAGTGACTTTCAATATCGTTACTTTGAGAAGGCTAGCAATCTCCTTGACATCAAGTACATTTAATTAAAAATCCATATTTCTGTTATGGCTTTTAACATTAATAAAATCCACTTTTCCTTTTGATGGTAGGACTGATTATCCTGCTACTCAGTAGCCTCTTCTAGGACACAAAATGATTTTGTTGTATTCACTCACTTGGAACTCAGTTGTTCTATAGAGGGAGATTTTTTTTTCCCAGCTGCTGTCTTACAAGGACAACTTCACATAAGTTCACTTGCTTTATTACAATTGAAATAGAAACCATAGTACATCTCAAACTAAGTCTCTCTTCTCAATTTAGCTGCTCTTAGGATCCTGCTGCTCCTAAAGTCTACTTTCCCAGGCTATGCTATCCAGTGGAGATATAGGTTAAATAACCATTTTTGATACTATTCTGCCTGCATCTTTCCTGATGATTTGATGCTTCTTATTGTTTCCCATCTGTCCAGATTCCTCCAGTTACAACTTGAATGCTAATGTGACTCCATCTCCCATTGGGAGCATGCTGATATTGACTCGTGCGTCCCTGAGAAGCTTCTCGTTGAGGTGGTGGATGCTCTGGGTTGCTAAGTCATCCTTTCTTGGTTTTAGCACCCTTCCATTCCAAAGGACCTATTGAAAAAAGAAATGTCATGCATTTCATTTGTATGTTCCTTGGACCACAAAGGAAGCTTTGATAAATGTCCTGCATATTGATATCATTTATTGTATCTCAGATTTCTAGGGGTCTCTGACATGGAGCTCTCATAGGGATTGGGAGTCCACAGAATGGGCTAATTGTACTTCTACTGCAAATTAGAAGACAAAATAGTAAAAGTAATTAAACATGGGTATTTTTTAAAAGCCTCTGCTCAGCTGCCATCACAACCCTGAAGGTGCCTGATGCTAAACATCATTCTTTGTTTCCAGTAAAAGTTATTAATTGATAACTTATTAATAGTTACTGATTACAAGTGCAACCTTTGGTCTTGCGTAAGTACTGTACATAGTAGAAAGTGCACTACAAGACAAAGCAGAATCATACAGAGCATTCTCCATAATCCATTACAAAAAATGTGACGTTTGTTATCACAGGCTGTTTATGTATTAACATAAACTTAACACATGACTTCTTACTTCTATAGGGTTTTATTTGCTTATACTAGTGTTCCATATAGCTTACTTCTGGAATTTATGTTGAATTTTAAAAACTCTTTTTGTCTAACATGGATCAAACAAGTTGCAATTAGCAACCAAGTTGCAGGTCAGAAATCACATTAGTAGAATCCCACTGTGACTTTTTTTTTTCTTTCCCAGAAGCACAAGCAGTAACTTCCTGTGCTACTATTGCTACAACTGCAGTACTTACATTATCAATAGCTATTATTCCCCCTTTCTTTATGAGGCGCAAACATTTTTCATAGTACTCATTGTAGCTTTCTTTATCCGCATCAATGAAAGCAAAGTCAAAGGTTTCCGCTTCTCCACTGGCCAACAGTTCATCTAGGTGAGCAACAAAGTGAGTCATTACACCCTGGTCAATGCTGTGTAGGAGTAAGTTGTCCATTTGTGTCAAAGTTCGCATTAAATAATGTTTTTGGTGCCTTGACCAGGCAGCCTATTCCTCTGCAGCTAACTGCTAGAAAAGCTGATCCCACAGAAACCAATCTAGACATGACGTATGCTATAAAACATTCAGTTACTGCGTTCTGCCTACTTGGAAGTTCATGGAGTAGTTCTAAACCTGCAGGATACAGCTGGGACTGCTGAAAGGGGCAGTACAAACAAGTCAAGCAGTTTGAAACTGGGCACACTCCACACCTTCAGCTATTTTTTGAGCTGACTCAGGAGAACTGTTTTCTTAACTGGATTAAGATTTTTCTCATATTTATGAACAGGTCCTAAATGCTAATCTCTTATCGATTACTAAGTGCCATGACACAGGTCATGAACAAGCCCTGTCAGAGACCTTTATCACAGCAAAAGATTGCTGTAAGTAGTTCCTCTCTGGGCTAAGGCAAGGGGGATTCAGTTTTAAGTTCTCCTAAATGGTCTTCTTGACTGGGAACTCCAAATCACCTGTTGCAGAGAGGCTGACTGCTGCCTTCTTGGCCACCCCTCTCACCTGCTCTTATCTTCTGCCCACAGAGGATCTTTTTGTCTGAAGCACTGCCTAGACAAAGCTGTCCATCAGACTTCAAGGACAGTGCATCCTAGGAGACTGGTAATATTTGCCTTTTTAGAAAGGATGGATTAATTTGGAAGCAATAAAAGCTTATGGATGGATCTGTGGATCCATCAAACACCTTTGCAGGAAACATTCCACCTTCTCCATTCCTAGCAAATTTCTTGCATTTTCAGAATGTTTATTAATATTCTCTCTGCTCCACATCTTCTCTTTCTTGAATGAGAAAAGTCATTGTCTTTCTAATGGCCTTGCATGCTTTTGGGCACACCCTAAATTTGAACTCCCTGGGACACAATTCAACCATTATACCCCAAGTTTTATAGTGTCTTCTGTATTTTTTTTCTGCACCGCAGCCCTTCAGAAAACTTCCTGTCTGTAACAAAGAAATACTCGTTTAGAATGAACAATGGATAAGAGAAAATGGACTTTGTCTAATTAATCTGTTTTAATCAGCTTTCCCAGAAGCAGCTGACAATAGTAGTTCATAGATTAAGCAAGGTGATGGACAGCACAGGTGAGTGACCAGTACAGCCCACTACACAGGACAAGAATTTTTTTTTTTTCCTCTCTGGTAGATGTAGGAAAACTGAACTTCTGAATTTGTGAAGTCTTTGGGGGTTTTTTAATATAAGAGAAGCTATCTCACTGTTAACAGTGATTGCATCCACAAGCATATTTGGTCTTAGATTTCATCAGTATTATATCCATCTTGTACTTTCAGGGAAGGGAAAGGAAAAGAAAAGTATTTTGGGTTACTTACCAAGTGTTTGAATTGCTGGCTTAATCCGCAGGTCAATTTTATGCTCCACTCCTGCCTAGAATGAAGAGTTGATGAAATTAGTAAAGAAATAACCTGTTAGTAGTCTGCACTCAGGGAGTGACTGGTGTTCAGCTATTCTTAGGTTCCAGACAGCACTTATTTGTCTTTCAAAACTGAACTGTTTCAGCCTCCTTTAATTGTATGAATGCTTGTGTGTGAATTATCAAGTCTAAGATAGCAAAATCCCTTGATGATTTTGGGACAACAAATGAGGCTGTCCCAAACAGGTAACAGAAGATGCTGCTTACCTCCTTCCACAGTGGCTTTCCAATTTTGACATAGTCTTCATTTATATCACAGGCAATAACTTTGCCATTATCTGGCAGGACAAGTGCCATATTCAAAGTATTATAACCTGTGAAAACACCTAGTAAAATCATAAGAGTCATCAGCACTTGACATATTGTGAGTGGGAAAAAAAACCAACAGTGAATTACAGCTCTCCTTTCAGGAATAAAACCCCTGAAGTAGTCAAGGATGGCAATTTGTTAATGGACACAAAAGGTTTTCCCCTCCATTTCAATGTAATGGTGGGTTGGGAGGAAATTTTTTTTTTTTTAATCAATACTTCTGCAAAGCTTAATGTTGGATTTCCAAAAGTCTCCTGGACACACAGGGCAGTCTGGTCCTGTATTGCTGAGGAATACCCTTATTTAAAGGTGGAGCTAAATCCTGAGCCAGTGGGACTGAATCAGCAGCAAAATACCATGGCATGTTCATAACAGCCAGACCAGGAATGAAGATGATGGGAACCCATACCTGGCTGCTCAGCATCAGTGTAGCTTTGGGACATCCTGTCTAACATAGGTATATTAAGGAAAGTGGATTGGTTGCAGGGCCTGTGAAGCAAAACGTTTCCTTCTGTCAAGAAACTGATACAGGAAGGAAAGAATACACCCTGTCCTGCAAGTGCTGGAAACCCTAGTAATCTGCTGATCTTATTTTTTCAGATTGCCTCAGAGTGGACAAGACAACCCTGCTGATGCCAGAATTACTGAACACACAGATAGACAAAGTGGCAAGTAAGTGCAAATCGGATCCTACTTTTCACACCGTAGTTTGCCCACCTATCTGCTGAGACAGGTATGCAGTGCCTTATCATGTTTAATCTTACCTTACGTAAACATGGCTGTATTTGGAGAAGCACACCCAGGAGCTTTATTCTACTAGAGAGAGGACAAAGTGACACTCTTACCTATTTCAATAACTTTCTTGGCTTTAATGAGTTTGACCAAATTTGCCATAAGCTGAGCCTGGTCACAGGACACCATCATTTTACTCCAGGGATGATCAGCAGTGAGCTAGAAAGGGGAAAACAGTAACACATCACAACAAACAAAACTCCAAGCTCATAAAACAGTATCCTAGAGGGAAAAACAACCCCACCAAAACCAACAGAGAAACCCCAGGAAAAACAGATACTCCTACCTGTCTCATTTTTAGGCGGCTTTGTGCTCCATTTATAAGCAATGTAATATAACCAATAAGAAATTGGTTGAATTTAGCAGTAACTAAGGAGCGTGGGGTGTGTGTCATAAGCAGTGGGTAATCATTCAAAGCAGTAATATGCCCCAAAGTTACCATGGCTGTGGAAAACTCAGCAATAGCTGTAACTGATAAAGAACAATAGAGGAACTTTGACTGTTTAAGTCCTTAATTTCTGTGTATTTACATAAACAGATGAACCTTTTTTTTTTTTTTAATTATAACCTTTGTACTTATGCCCTTATTCCTCCAAGCCATGTAGGATGGTTTTATGAATTGCTAGGTTAAAATGTAGGATGGTTTTATGAACTGCTAGGTTAAAGTCTGTTACCAGAGGTCAGACCACATGGTTCTAGTTACACAGTGTGGAGCTGGAGGAGCTGTGCCTATGCCAGGGTGGTAGGGTCCCTGGCACTGACCAGGAGAAGCAGGGATGTGCCATGACAGTTGAATGGAAGGGCTTCTCTAGGGCTCATTCCAATCAACCAGCTCCAGCACTTAACACTTAATTGCAGGAGTAGTTTGTCGCACCTGAAATGACTCAGTCTTGAGTCAGACTGTGTGTTCTGACGCCTGTTGGAGGACATCACCCGTCTGAGCTGCAGTTTCCTTGTAGGCCAACTAAAATGAACAGAAGTCATCTGTTCAAGACAAAATGCAGTGCAGCCCAAACACATGGGCTTGGGAGGCACGGATAAAAAGGCATGTCTAAAATGTATGCCAAGTGACTGGGTACTACCAGTTCCAAATAAATTCTAAAGTGTATGCAAATAAGATGGAGGACGGCATATCACAGAGTCCAGCGGTTCA
>NW_010234326.1:14876-16138 GCF_000690775.1 Eurypyga helias
CAAGAGGTCCTAGTGGAACAGAACTGCACTGAAGAGAAAACCTGCGCTGGGGGGTAAAATACTGACCAGTCGCAGCTTCTTTAGAATTGGATGTTCCCGCAAAGAGTGATCCAGTATGTATTGCCAGAGAGGGCCACTTTTCCCAATAATACTCTTGGATGATTTGGGTGTCCCAAAAACTAAGGAAGGGTATCTTTTACCTACAAAAAAAAAAAAACCAAAACTTTTATCTTTTTCAGTTACTGCTTGCTTAAATAAACTAAGCACTTCAGTATTACTAAAGGTTAAAGAGTTCTTTGCTCTGAAAAATCCAGTGAGAAAAGAAAATGTGATGTTGCTGGACAGCTAGCAGACTCTAATTTTTTTTCCTTTCTTTTTTAACCTCTAAGATGTCCAGTCCAAGTCGGCAAAGGCTAAAAGGGAAAGGCTTGAGTACTGTGTTGTTCAGTGGCCGCTGTGAAGGCTACAAGCTGTCATATTCTTACAGAACAAGTAACCACATCAAAACTCCAAGGGCAAGCGTAAGGAGAGAAGCATGAATGAAGCACACTATTTTCTTAGTCTAGGGACCTTGTTTTGCAGATGGATAGAGGCTGCTGGTCTTAAGGGCTGTCAGCTGATGCATCTTCTCAAGCCCTGTCTTCTCCTCATGACAGTGTCTGGCCCTCTAGCCAGGGGGTATCTGGCATTGCTGAATGGCTTGTTTAGGATAAAACCAGTGTGCAAAAAAATAAAAAGGTGCTGAAAGCTGAAGTTTAAAGACTACTGCTTGTCTACTAAACACAGAACTGATCTCAGCATTGATGCTCAATGCTTCTTTTACCAAATGGGGCAAATATTTTAAAGAAATAAGAAAAAAACCCCAACAACCCCAAACAAACAAACAAAGTTCCACATCTCCCAGTAGTTTTTTTGCTATTGAAGAACACTTTTATTTCGAGTTTTTTATTTTATTTCCTACTAGTGTCTCTGGTTTACAGACGATCACACTGAGGTGTAGATTATCTCAGCCACTTGCCTGCAGCCAGAGGATAAGTAGGCGAGCGGCTGGTTACAAACCCAACACCAGCCTCCTTCCCCGCCTGACCGTGGGCTCACACTTCCTCTGACCACGGGGACTGGAAGTGAAACTGTCAGCAGAAGAGAAAGCTGTGACCAGGGTACCGTTTTCTGGCTGGGCAAATAAACGCGGGCAGGGCCGGGCTGGGACCTTGGCCCCGACCCCGACCCCTCCGGCTCCCTGGCCCCGCACTGCAGTAGCT
>NW_010234327.1:0-19683 GCF_000690775.1 Eurypyga helias
CTGCTGTGTGCTGCTGACAGTTTCCTGATCAGGTGTCAGGATTCAGTTCTTTGATGCTGTGTATAATAAACAAGGGGGTTTTTTTTGTTAAGAGCCCACCTTCTCCTTGGTGAATTGCAGGGTTTGGATTTGTTTGCATTGTGCTTTTGGAGTTGGGTGGGTTTCTTGTAAGATACTCTTTCTCTTGGCCACTTTCTGATGGAAAATCCTCAGCAGATTGAGATGTTGTTACTGGTTTAATCTGGACTCTGTCAACAGTTTCATCAGCGTGGGCGTGAGCTAGCAACGCCAGTACTCACTGCTGCGCTCTGCGGGGCGGCTCTGCCCCAGCACTGATGGTGGGATCCCCACTGGAGGGAATTGTGCCCCAGAGCAGCCAGATACAGAGAGGCCACCATGCAGCCTGAGTGACAGGGACATGCTCTGACACAGAGCACGGCTGTACGGAAAGGCACTGTCAGCTCCAGATCGTAGGATGGTTTCATCTGGAGAACCACTACCTCCCCCCTTAGGCGCTGTGCAAGGAGGCACGGGGACAGCCCTGTGCTGGCACTGACCACTGACCTCAGCAGTGACTTCAGAAGACAGTGCTGGCTTGTTAAGCCCATGATTAGCACTTACCCGGGACTTGGCATGCCAAGCACCATTGGGTGCCAGATGGGAAAGACATGGAAGTCATTAAGGTCAGGGCTGCTCTCAATCCATTCTTCACCCAGCCTGTCCTTCTGTTTGGGATTGCCCCGACCCATGTGCAGGACCTTGCACTTGGCCTTGTTGAACTCCATGAGGTTGGCATGGTCCCACCTCTCCAGCCTGTCCAGGTCCCTCTGGATGGCATCCCTTCCCTCCAGCGTGTCACTGCACCACGCAGCTTGGTGTCGTCAGCAAACTTGCTGAGGGTGCACTCAATGCCACCATCCATGTCACTGATGTAGATGTTAAACAGCACAGGCCCCAACACCGGCCCCTGAGGAACGCCGCTCGTCACCGATCTCCACTCGGACACTGAGCCATTGACCAGCACTGTGAGTGCGACCATCCAGCCGGTCCTTTATCCACTGAGCGGTCCATCCATCAAATCCACGTCTCTCCAGTTTCGAGACAAGGATGTCATGTGGGACAGTGTCGAAGGCTTTGCACAAGCCCAGGTAGATGACATCAGCTGAGCACAGGCACCAACACCGGCCCCTGAGGAACGCCGCTCGTCACCGATCTCCACTCGGACACTGAGCCATTGACCAGCACTGTGAGTGCGACCATCCAGCCGGTCCTTTATCCACTGAGCGGTCCATCCATCAAATCCACGTCTCTCCAGTTTCGAGACAAGGATGTCATGTGGGACAGTGTCGAAGGCTTTGCACAAGCCCAGGTAGATGACATCCTCTGTCCGCCAAGGTTGTGACCCCGTCATACAAGGCCACCGTATTTGTCAGGCACAACAAATGGACATTGTTGGCTGTCACCAATCACCTCCTCATTTTCCATGTGCCTTAGCATGGTTTCCAGGAGGATCTGCTCCATGATCTTGTCGGGCACAGGGGTGACACTGACTGGCCTGTAGTTCCCCGGTCTTTCTTTTTAAGATGGGAGTCATGTTTCCCCTTTTCCAGTCAGTGGGAACTTCACCAGACCGCCACTTCTCAAACAGGACAGACAGTGGCTCGGCCACTTCATCTGCCAGTTCCCTCAGGATCCGCAGACGCATCTCACCAGGTCCCACGGATTTGGACACTGTCAGGTTCATTAGATGGTCTGGAACCTGGTGTTCTCCTACAGTGAGTGGTTCTTACTGTTTTACATGTATTGAGGGGTTTTCCCTCAAAAAAGCCATTCATACTTATTTTCGGTAAATGTGCAGAATTTGGGCATTATTTTTTTTATGTGCACCCAACTATTTACTTGGAAAATAGGGAAGAAATGCAATGATACCAGGACAGGTATAATCTCACAGATGTAACTGCCCCACTTAGGTGGATATTGCCTCTGCTTTCTGACACAAATCCTCGTTATTTATTCTTCGTTTCAAGAGTAGCTCAGGGCATCTTAACATCCTGGCTCCCCTCCTCACCACTTCTCCTGACCAGTCCCTTGTTCGCACAGCAACAGCCACCTCTCGCCTGTTCTGTGCCAAGGTGAGGATCAGCTCCCTCCTCCTTTTCCTCTGGCCGGGTAACCACTCCTGAACCGTCCCCTGGAAAACCCGCAGGGCACCTTCCCGCCCAGCCACTCTTCTGCGGAAGTTGGATCCCAACTGTTCATGGGAATTTATGAAAATGATTGCTAAATTTGTTAAAGAAATTACTGCACATCCTATTTTTGATAAAATACCCCCCTCTTTTGTATCAGGGCTACTTTTCATCCCTTCCCCATCTGTGCTGCAGACAAACACGTACCTTTATTGTTCCGCGCGCACTGGTGTTGTAAGTAACTGTCTATAGTGCGTGCCAGCACCAACAGTCAGCCCCCACGGCCTGGCTTCACCCAGCACCATCCTTCTTCCCAGGCAAGAGCACTTTAAAGCCATGGGATGCTCGACAGCCTTGCAGCGATTACTGCACCACCCCAAAGAGCACATTACCCCTTCCTACCCAGCAACCTTCTCCTGCATTTCCCAGTCTGAAGAGTAGCTGTGATCCACAACGCTCACAAACACCGGATCCAGCGTTACTGTCATGGACTTACTGAGTATTCAGGCTGAATTCCCAGGCGAGCACGCGCGTTAGAAGAAAGCGTGCTCAAAGAGTTAAGCTTTTATATGGAACGAGGCAGAATCAGTGCGTAATCCAGTACCAAGATTTATTTAGGGCAGCTCATGGTCATGCTCCATTTGAATACAAAGCACCGGAATTTAGGTAACTGAACATTTTCCAAATATAAACCGGCTGAGACTGCTGCTGACAGGTACACCCGCTGTTGTAAGCCCCCACCTCTATGCACATCCCTCACCTGCCGCAGACACACGCAGGCTGCTGCGGCGGAGGCCAGCGGCTGGAGAAGGCTTGGCAAGGGCACTGCACCATGTGGGTCTCTTGCTGCAGCAGCCTCGGAACGAGGATCTACAACCCAAGGTACCCAGCACTCCACACGCTCAAGTCAGTAACACCCCAAGACAATTTCCAAATTCATTTAGCATTTCCGGTTACTTTCCCACAACCCCTCCAACTCAGTCTTTTCTAAAAGTCACCCAGAGACAAGACCGTCTCAGCAGAACATTCAGCTGAAGTGAAGCGCTGCGGCTGTGACCGCACCAGGAGCTTCTCCCATCACTGACAAGGCAGGAGCAATGAAAATTCTTAGTTGACAAAACCCTACCGGGGAACTAATGCGCGCTGTCGCTTCAGGAAGCACGGCTAGAAACGCGCCAACAGGGACAGACCTCCCTGCTGTAGAGTTAAAAGCCAGAATCAAGTATTTCACGATACACAAAGCTGCAACAAGGTTTTCTGATGTAAGGTAAGATTTCAGCGAAGAAGGTGGCGGGGGAAAGATGCTACAGTCAAGGGAAAAAGCTGGTTTTCTTTTAAACTGGCACTTCAAAGAAAAGGGCTTTAAAACCTTAAAATCAGTTTTTACTCCGTAAAGTCTTATAAAACAAAACTGACCAATAAAAGACAAGTATCAGTCACCGTAAGTCACTAGTTACACCACACACGTTCCACCTAGCCACGAGAAGCTGCCCAGCCAGACACCCTCCCCGTCTCTCCGAAGGATACTGCGGCAGGCAGAGAGCCCACACGATTTTGACACTGCTACTGTCTCCACAGGTTAAAACACCTCCGCAGGGGGAAGAAACGCTGGATCCAACTGAAAGGCTCTTTCCGCACCGAGCCACCCGTTTCCCTTGCAGAGGGAGCACAGCGCCTGTAGCCGGATTTCTTCTGCCTACTGGCCCAATGCCGAGGGTCCCCACCCGCGTGGGACACGGGGCTCTTGAGCGCGACAGGCGAGCCTGACGGCAAAGGAGAGCCCGGAGAGCGGTGCCACCCACGCGAGACACGTACTCCTCACGCCGCGCGAGCGGCTCAGGGCTACCCGGTCAGAAGGGGCAGCTCTCGTGTAGTTCGGCAAAGATTTCATCAGGAAAGCAAACACCTTTTCCATACCATTTCATCCAGTATACACACATAAAAAATAAGCCTACTGTGCAAAGAACTGAAGCGATATAATTTAAACATGCCATCGCGCTATAAACCATATATACAGAGAAACGTGTCTGTACAAAGAGAACAAGACCACTTTATTACAAGGTGATTCTCTTAAAGTTTTTGGAGGAAATCATGACAGAATCAGACCAAACGAGTTGGATGTTGCTTCCGAAAGGAACCTGTTCTGAAGTCTCATGCAACATCACCCTCTTTCTTCAGCAGACGTTTATTAAACTTTCGGCTATACACAGGTCTCCCCACGACTTCCGGACTCCCTTCCTGTACAGAGGTAGATGTTCTGTAGATGTTCTGATATTGCACCATAAGTATAATGTTCTTATCCCAACAAGAAACAACTTGGAGGGTAATTTCTGGGCATTAATCTCACTGTGTGCATTCGGGCAGCACAGTAATCAAATGCGTTTGCACTTGAATGGAAACATGCCTCAGCGTGAAAGGTTTTGTTATTTAGGAGGAGGTCAAATTGAGAGCTGCAATTCTATTACCAGCTTCACATTAAGAAGTCTCTCTTGTCATCGCCACACTTAGTTCTGCCTCTCTCCCTCAGCCAATGCAAGAACTTGCCCTGCCTTCACTGATGCCTTCAGCCCATCCCCTGCGTTCTGGGTGGATGCAGACTGCAAACCCACACGGACTCAAACAGCGGCTCTAAGATTAAGGAATTCACAAGGTTAACTCAAGCCCTGCCTGAAATGATTAAAAAAGCCCATCCCCACTTGCAGACTGGAACAGAAAAACTGGAACTTGGCTATCTTCAAACAGCCATGAAACTTGAACAAAATGCAATGCTACTAGGAAAATCTGAGTAAGTTTGGCAGCAGTTTGATTTTTGTTTTTGTTCATCACATTCTTGAATAACTGACAACTCGGGAAGCTGCAGAAAAGCAAATACCACTTTGCAACATCTGTTAAATAAAACCTTTACCACATACTTAAACAAGTGCACCGAAATTCATGATGTCAACCGACACACAGAACTTGGACGAGCTCGCAAGCATTGCTGAATGTGTTTTTCAGAGGCACTCCATGAGGGTATTTTTACAGAAGTCTGTCAACATGGAGATAAATGGAAAAAAAAAAAAACCCAATCTGGTATTCTGTGTACCAAAACATGAGCGAGTAAGGGTGCCCTAAGTCTCACTCAGCGAATCTAGGGAAGCAGTGGTATGCACGTGCTCACGTGAGAGCGCAGAGGCGTGTTTCACACCCATAAAGTGGCTGAAGTAAGCCACATCACTCTTCCCGGCTGCAAGCTTTGAAGAAAACTTAAAAGGAAGGAACGGAAAATTCTCTTTTTGTACCAACCAAGCACGTGGAACAATTTTTAACGAAGGGGTGCATTACAACCATTTGGCATTAGTTTCCCGAGTTCAGATTACACGAAGCATCCTGTTGGTTAACAAAACATTACAGCAGTAAGGAACGGTGGCTCTAGTTGGGAACTGAATTGGTTTTGTTAACGTATGGATAGAAGGCATAGCAGAACTCACTACACTTCTCCCTACACACTTGTCCCACTAAAGGTTTTGTCAACAAGGCAAGTACATCCCAAGTTACTTCACAACAACTGTGACAATATTGAAATTCATGACTCCTTCCCCACAAGGAAAAGGATTGCATACCTAGGGGTGGGAGTAAGTGATCTCCTCTTCTTGGGGGAGCCCACTTTGTGAAGGGAACTCCTTCCTTCAGGGAGGAGCTTCACCAGGAACTACACTCCCTGCACCTGGCAGAAAGTGCTTATGTACCTTGTAAGATCACGTTTTTGAATGGAGAGATCCATTACACACAGGAGGTTGCACACAGTACAAGCCGGCAGACAACGGGAGGAACCAGGGCTTTCAGAGAGGTCTCTGTTTTTTAAAAAGCAAGGGGTCTTCCCAAGTAACAATCCACAATCAGGAAGCGTCTCATTCATACACTCGGCTAGTGCATAGCATCTGCGATTGCATAGAATGTTTCCAGTGCTGAATCTGTAACTAACCTAAGCACATGTTTTACGAGTTGGATTTATTACCATTTGATATCCAGATTGCTTGCTGTTTGATTTACTGCGCTGTACGTGGTGTGCAAAGTTTCCTGGACCTTCTTAGAGTCCATGCCTTCCAGCCAGTCCTGGTACATCTTCTGCACGTGCGTGTTGGTTTCTGGCAGTCTGACAGGTATTGCAGCATACACGTCTTCCATCTGGGCTAGCAGTGCTTTGTCTGGTTTTCCATCTTCAGTTTGTGCCTGACCTTTTCCATTTAGGCACCCTTTGAGGGGGGAAGGGGAGAAGAAAAAACCACAAGGGTGATGGAGAGGAGATAATATAGTTTCTATCAGCTTGAAAATCTTTCTTCATACTTCTCTACATAAAAAAGTTGTCTCTGTACATAAACTACCCGTTCCATGCTGTTAGAATCAGAATTTACTTAAAGCAACATCTTAATTTAAATGAGGTTTCCATGTCAACAACCTCTCTCCTTTGCCTTTTCCATGGTTTTATGATCTTAATTATGTTCCTTGTCTTCTCTTGCCCTTGACAACCACCGTTCCAGCTTATTACCTCTGAGGTTTGAAATAATCCTAACAGCCATGCTGTCACTTATTTAGAGATCAGAAAAGAACAAGTAACATCATGGTTAATTTTAGAAAACCCAATCGATTTCTGACCCAGCCCTGCACGGGTAATTGGTGTTCTGGACTATTCGCTAAATTGTGTTTTGGATTATTAAGATGATAATTAAGAGGGAATGAATTAATTCTGTCTGTTAGACAGCCTTCCTTTGGGACTCAACTTGTGTGCACAGCATGACTGTGGATCCACAGTTATTCTTACCTCCTGGGCAGGCAAGGACTTCTACAAAATGGTATAAAAACTTTCCTTTTTTCAACTTCAGAACCATGTTTTGGATATTTCTGAAGCCGTAAGCTGCTGCAAAACGCAGCACTGTCTCACCATCCTTTTCCAGGGTAACTTCTTGAAAGTCCTTGTTCCTATAAAGATACAGAGAACAATTTAAAGTCCTGCATTACCCAAGGGATGCAGCAGGGTTCACTGCAGCACCAACTAGCTCACCCTACAGAACAAGGATACAAAGCTTCAGCTTACTTTAATGCTTTGTAGGTGATTTCTTTGACATCCATGCCAAAAAGCTCCTTCGCAGCATGTTTAAAAATGTGCTCCAGGTAACCATCGGATCTCTTTCCATCATGCCTTACTACATCTCCCTCCTTTATTCCATCAAACCTTAGAAAACAACAGAAAGATCAACTCCAAAATTCATTCCTTCACTTTATTGCAGTAGGATGTTTTTCCCCTTCTCTGTCTCCCCTCACAAAAAGGGGTTTTATAGCAATGAGAACATACTAACATTTTTATTTATTGCAGCTTAAAAAAAAAAATTAACTGTTTAGGACAGCAACAAGATTGTGGCAAAAGAATATAAAAGGATGCAGGGCTTCCCATGTTCAGAAACCTTGAGCACCAGTAATTTGTAAGAATGCACATGCAGCACAGCCCAAAGACCGGGTTAACAGCCACTTAGCGCTCAGGAGGCACTTTTGGGAAAAAGTAAGTAAATCCTTGTTATTCTGTGAGCATATAAAAGCGCTTCAGAAGTTACAAGCCTTTGCTCACAATTATCCTGCTCCGGGAGCTGTTTGTCAGGATCTGTAACACTGTGCCGCTGAAATAATACCAAATCGGTACAGTTGTAACAGAGCTAGAACTCTGTACCTTTAAGACAAGCACTAAACTAGTAAGCTCGTGTCCAGTGGGCGCAGCATTCACCTCTGCCTCAGTTAAAAACAGAGCGCTGACCAGTACGAGAGGCTGCAGCATGAACTGTACTGGGACATGCGCTGGCGGCCGCCAAAGCCCGCAGCTCGACAGGCTCGTGCTCTTTTCTGGCACAGGAGAAACGATCGGGGTGCGTGGTAATGCTAGCTCCAGGGCGAGGTATTCCTCTCCAGGTTAGCCAACAGACACTTGGCGTCCTTCGCTCTCGCACGTAAAAACCTCGCCATTCAGCCTCACGGCCCACCCAGGGCATCCAGACACGAGCCGGTACCGCTCCCGTGCCTGAGCGGGGGTTTGCGCACACCAGTCAACCACAAAACTAAAGTGCAAGTTACCACCTTACTATTAAAATAAAAATGAAGTTGTAATAAGGACAGAGAAATATTTCAGTCACTAGAGAGCTGAGTTTTCAAATGCACTACGAGCACCCTCTCTATGCCATGCCACTGCATTTACTTACGAAATATTGCAATTGGGTGGGTTTTTTTCCTGTAACTCTGGGTGATTTTGCGTCATGACGTGCCTCCTGATTCTAGCCAATTGCTATTTGTTAGCGCTCGCTACCTACAGAAGTGAGCTGAGAACTCAAACACCTATTATTGCTTTCACACTACTTTTTTTAACACTAAGTACCACCAATTGCTTCTGTGCTGGAACTTCTTTTAAGAAGAGGAGTTCAAGCAACATAAATTTCTCTGCAAAACTTACTTTGAAGACTCCAGAAGAGCAAAAACTATGTCATTGGCTCTCACAGCCTGAAGCAGTATTACCAGGTTACTCCTCTGAAAAATTATTTCCCAGCATAAATTGATCCAATAAAATAGGGATATTCTGACTAACAGTGTGTTCTTCATTGATTCAGAAACAAACGACCACCTCTGTGTCTTCAAGCGCTTCAGGTAATTCTCCTTCTGTGTAGCAGGCATTGCTGCAGCAGCCTAATCCTAGGAGCTGCACTACAAACCCAGCTCTGGAACGGTTACTGCCGTGCCACTTAAATTTCTCCAGCCTAGGCAAGGTCCAAGCAGGGTACTAACCCAAAGTAGGAAGGATTTTTAGAAATTTCCTGAGCTTTCTATTTTGTGCAAGAACACGTGTTTATTGCTCCACTACCACCACTCTGGAGAGATACCCAGTAACATCTGTCACACTCGAACAAAGATCAGCGAGACCAGCTTTCGTAACTAAGCCTGAGAATTAAAACAACAGGCACACTGCGCTCTCAGCCAGTCACGCAGCGGGTAAACAACACTGCGTCAGTGTTCTGCGTCATCTTCATCTAAAGCATGTTAGTTTTTCAAAGATCAGATAAAACTCTAACTGCTGTCTTCAGTATAAAAAAAAAAAAAGAAATTTCCTGAAAGCTTGCTACTTCCATCAGTTCCACGTGAACACATTAGGGGAAGTGGAAATTCACTGCCAAGATGCTGCTCACGATGAAGGAAGCAGAGCAGATGGTCGAGCCCGTGACTGCATCCCAGGACCTTTGTGCGAGGCCAGGCAGTTGGAGGGGGCAGACGAGACTGTTCAGCTTTATACACACTCAGGAGAGCTCTGAAAGGCGTCAGCACTCCGAGACAGTCACACTTACTAGCAACGCGTAAACTTGATGTAGTCAAACCTATAATTACTGCATTAAAATAAAAAGGAGCTATGCAAATCTTCAAAAATGAAATTTTAAAGGAGTTGCTAGATAGAGGACATGACCTCAGATTATCTCCTTTTTATTCAGACAGAATATACAGTTTTATATTATCCATTTTGCATTACTTTTATATACAGCAACGAGCATCTAAGAATACTTTAGGGTTTTTTGGCCACCACATAAAGGATGAGGCTTTAGGATACTTGGGCTTTGATGCATGCTTTTTTCTTTAACATGAAAAAACATCCTTTTGAGAAGTTTATGTCAAATGTGCTCAAAGGTTTTGTCATTTGTCATCAAAACGAGGAAGCAATCCACAACAAAACTACTTACAAACTATCTACAGCTACTTCAGTCACATCCTTCATAGACACATTTTTCTGTTCCATTATTTGGACAATTTCACCTGTAGGAAAATGTATGACATTTCACTTTCAACACAAAAGCAAAATGCACATGCTGCACCCCTGTTTGAGGTGAATATCCCAACATCTACTGTGCTTACAGCCACATCCTCCAACCCTTACTAGAGTCAGTTCCCTCCAGTAACGGAAAAGCCTGACACTTCCAGCCCTGAAGAAAAGCGCCTTCACCTTGCTCCAAACTCTGCTATCCTTCGCCCTTCTGTTAGATCAAGTTCTGAAAACATTTCTGCACTGCAGGGGAAAAAGGAGGATACGTAGCTTGGACATTAAAGACAAGAGCCACACCAGAAAGCCACTCGTGCCATGTATTTGGGCAAGCAAGGTGATTATTTTTCATATAGATCTGCACAACTCTTACCTTTCTCAAGAGGCAGTGAAAAACAAACATCTGAGTCTTGTTTTCAGATGAATACCAACTTAGAAGGAAAGTATTTTTCACTTTGCCTTCCCGACAGAACACCTATACTACCAATAGCACAAAACCCCGTACTTTTTTTAAAGCAGAAAAAAGCCAGCCTTCCAACGAAAGCAGACTTGAAAAAAGCAAAGTCTGGCATAAAGACTATTCCAACAATGGTCCCTCACTTCTGTCTTTGTAAACAAGAATTTTAAAGAAGATTTAACCTGATGTCAGAACACAATCAACTTCTTGTGAATTATACAAGGCAGTGTAGAAATCTTCCCGCAAGGCTTCCAGTTTTTTGTCATAACAAGGCGCCACAATTACATGGAAAATTTTATCAGGAGACAAATTCTGTGGAACATAGAAAAGAGCACATGTGAACTCCACGAAGAGCAGAAGACAAGTTCAAGGACAAGGATGAAAATAGCATCGTAAACTCTACGCAGGTAATACAGGTAATCAATCTCTAACAATTAAAGATTGCCACACAGATGAAGCGAGTTGCCTGAAGTCCCAAAGCATCAGCAACAAACACCCACAGTCAGTCTGCCGGCTGAAACACACCTGCTCCTTCAGACCACATTGTCTGCAGCTTCTGATCACCTTAGAAAGTGCATGCAAGCCAGGACTTCAGGCTTGTTTTCCATCTGTCACTCACCTTCACCCACAGCAGGCCCATCAGCGTTTCTCTCCGCACAGACAGCAATACTTTCCCATATAATGTGGATGCAGTTAAATTTAAGGGTGATACATAAAAAGAATGGCAACTTTTTCAACATACCAAATTGAGAAGGTAAGGTTAGTTTCTCGGACACAATGCTTTTTTTGATCCCAGACAACAGGGCAATTTCTACATTGCTCTTCCTCTGATTGGGCTGTGCTATGGAACTACACAGGCAGCATTTAACAAGAATCTCTTTAGCTACCCTGGATTTAATTTTATCCGTAAATACCTAAATCCATGTTGCACTGGGAGCACAAGAATTGCTGCCAGCTCACACTGCACCACATAAAATGAGGTTCTTTGTACATTCTTTTTATCACGGGCACTTGTATAGCAGCTGAGCACCACTTATTCTTCAAATAAAGGACAAAATACAGGAAGATGCTTTATCACTTTATAATACACAAAGATCTATACTTCGGTATTAAAAGCCCATCTTTATAGAAGAGTATAATGGCAAAAATAAATCAGAATTACCTACCTGCTGCCTGGCAAAGTAGCCCTTCACCAGGGAGCCCATGATCTGCTGTGGAGACTTTGCAGTGCAAATGTGAGAGGTCACAAGATTGGTAAGTACCCTTTCAGCATACCGGATCCATCCTCAAATGACAGAAAATTATAGCAAGATAGTGAGGTGGCAGCAGTTACAGAACAGCTCTTAAAAATGAAAAGAGTGTGTGTCCTTCACAGTAGGTAGGACATTTCTGTGTAGCCTGGAAGCCCCACCTTGGGAACTGCAGAGAACCTCAAGGCTCTGCTAGCAGTGCTTTACAGTTGGCTATCCATAATTTACTGGGTCCTTAATTCTACACCTAGAAGCCACCACGATCTTCGTGACCTGTGACACCTTTTCTAATGCACAGATCTAACAAAGCAGAAAGAACGGGAACCCAGCTAACAAAGAGCAAGTTGACTTTCCAGACCTCAGCCCTTGGATCATCAGATACAACAGCAGCGCTCTGTTCAGCTGCTTAACTGTAACCTTCTGTTTCCCGAGATTTAATATCCGCGCACTCAGCTTGCCTCCTCCAGAACCGAAAGTCACATGAAAGCATTATCACAAGAGGCACATGGATTAAGCCTTGAAAAAACTGGCTTCTTTTACTAGAGTACCCACACCTTCTTTAGAAACACCCCACAGTGCCACACAGAATCATCAACCAAAATCCCTCCGTGTTCAACATTCTTAGCTCCTCAAGAGTCCCCCTGCCTTCCACCAGACTCTGGTGGCCCTTTTATAGGGTTCTTGGGCATACAGGCTACGCTCTAAAAGATTTTACACCGCAGACTACTCCTGCCAAGGGCAGTATTTCTGTGTAAAGTTACACCTGAAGATAAGTAAGAGTAAAGCAGTTATACCTGAGCTCACATGGACCTTCTATCTACAGGGCTATATAAAAAATTTTATGATAAACACACCCAGTAAACAACATTTCTGGGATAATTTTATGTCATCTGGGGTAGAGAGAAGAACAAGGAACAGAAAGTGCTGTAACTGTAATTGCACCTAACATTTCTGTAAAGAATGCAATCTACTTCAGTTATTTCAAAGCTAGAAAGGAATATTTTGGGATTTTTATTAACCTTTTGAAGAGCAACACCACAAACTCACTCGGATGGAGCTGCGGAGGGCAAGGGTTAGGTGAAGGAGGTACTTTTACCCCTTTTTTGACACTTCAAGGAATGTGACATCATACTTAAACTGAAATGATTGTAAAAAGCACACAATGACTGAATGTTCTGCATCTTTTCAGTTGTGATCAAGTGCAGGTTCTGTTCATAACAAGTTCTCACGTGCAGAATTCTCAGAAGCGAGACATTTTTGTGAATCAAGTCTGTGACCTTTCAAGTAGGAATTATTTTGTAAATGTTAGACATAACCATCTCAGTCATTAAGAGTAGCGCTACTTTCCCCAAGGCTCAACTGGCAAGTTCAAATCTTTGCTTAAGATAATAAAGGTGGTGGTTTAAGTATATCAGAGAGCAAAGTTCCTTAAAGAGTCTTTTCGATAAGGAAACATCGTGTTAAACTTTGTGGTGTGGACACACAAAGCAGTAGCCACTAACTCCTCAATTCCACAGATTCAGGGTGGTAGGGGTTGGAAGGGACCTCTAGAGATCATCTAATCCCTGCCAGAGCAGGATCCCCTAGAGCAGATCACACAGGAACCAGTCCGGGGGCTTTGGAAAGTCTCCAGAGCAGGAGACTCCCCACCTCTCTGGGCAGCCTGGTCAGTGCTCTGTCGCCCTCTCAGGGAAGGCGGCCTTCCTCACGTTCAGGCTGAACCTTCTGTTTTCCATTTTATGGCCATTGCCCCTCGTCCTGTCACTGGACACCACTGAGAAGAGCCTGGGCCCATCCTCCTGACACCCTTTAGATATGGATAAGCATTGATAATTTACAAAATGCCACTAGAAAGGTCACAGACTTCTTATTAACTTATCCTAAGGTCATCCACAAAGCACAGAAAACCTCAGTGCTCCTCCACCTCAGTTGCATTATCCAGAAATTCACATGCAATGCAGGGTTCTTTTATAGAAGCCATGGGAAATACAACTGATGAACAACTACCGCACACAAACACCATCACAGGAAATCATAGTTCAGGTTCTTTGTATCATCACAGGTTGTAGACCACAGCAAGGTTCATTCTTTTTTTGAAAAGCAGCAATAGAATTTACACTCCTCACCTTTTACAGAGCTCCAACAGACAACTGTAACATGCAGATAGGGAATATATTTCAACCTTTTATCCGACTGCTAAGGCCCTACAATGAACCAGCACGTGCTTTACCTAGCGTGATCACACCCCTTCCTTGTATGCACGGTTCACCTTTACCAGTGCTATTATAACACAATACTGTGGACAACACTTGGTATCTCTCAAAAGCAAAGCCAAAATGCTCTAAGTTTTGCAAGGCTCCCAAATGAAAGCACCCTTTCCTTAGCTCCTTGGTAGTTCCACCGAGACTAGGCTGAAGTGTGGGAAGGTTGGAGAAATGAGTTCTCACCAGGGCAAGCAGAGGCAAACATCGGTAAGGCATGCTCCTCCTGGTTCCTCCGTTGATACCGCTGCACAAACTCCCTCTGGCTCTCCAGGAGACTGAAATCAGCAGCTATAGTGGTGTCAAATACATAATGCACCCCTTATGAAAGAAAGCAGTAAGGAAAAGTGAATTACTCAAATGTTTTCCATCTCACAGGCTTCTTTCCAGGTTCCAGGTCTACAGAAAAACTTGGAGGGTCAAGGGCTATATTCTTTGCCCTCTCCAAATTTTCACAAACAGTAGTCAAAAATAAAAGCCACACATTGAAAAGCTATCTTCTATGTCACGAATTTAAAAGGACCACCAACTCGCCAATGCTGACCGGCAACACTTCAGTTTGTTTCCTTACAAGACGCTTGCCACATTCAGCATATATATTTGCTTTTTGTTTACCCAAGTGAGATGTCACAACTCCTGGGCTATGCAGCAACTCCCGGAAAGGAGCATTCTTTCCAAGATGTGCTGCAGTCGCATATCATTATCCACAAAAAATGCGCCCAGCCAAGAGGCGTATCTTCCACTGAAGTTGTCTGCAAGGGCACCCGAGCATATCACCAACCCAGCAGAGACCTTCTGCCTGCTTATTTAGCAACGCACTCCCTCTGTGCCTACGCAGTTCTGAGCATGTCCCCGCAGCAAGCCAGGCGTAGATAATTAATGCATTCTAAGAAAACTGGGGCCCACCAGAACTTAGCATTCCTTTTGGATTAAGAAAATATACTGGGCAAAGGAATGCATAAAAACTATGAAGAGTGAATATATATAAGGAAGGAAACAGTTTATATGTTTCTCACTGTCCTTTTTCTTTCCTCCCTCAAGTACATAACACCCCACCCCCACCCCCCCCAAAGCTACAGACAAAGTGTCTGGTTTTTGGGTTTTTTTGTTTGTTTGTTATTTAAATTAAATGTTGTCTATATTGTATAAAGAGCAAAGGAAATATAGCTTTATTATAAAACAGGCAGATGCAACAGTTCTTGCATGTAATTTCAAATTACAGGAAACAAAGAAAGATAGAATGGTTTGGGTTGGAAGGGACCTTAAAGATCATCTAGTTCCAACCCCCCTGCCATGGGCAGGGACACTCTCCACTAGACCAGGTTGCTCCAAGCCTCATCCAAAAAGAACTGAGAATCTCCTGGAGATACAGTGTCAGAAGGAATGGAAGACATTTAGGGTAAGAATTCCGTTCCTCCCTCAAGTGACAAAATTATGAGAAATCTTATAGAAGCTTATGGCCAAATCCTCCCTGGTTTCTTGGCAGTGAAGGCTTTGAAGACATTCTGCAACCTTCACTAGCAACACGCTAACATCTCCCATGCACTTCTGAAACTAGTGTTATGCCATACTGGTGCGCAGTCATTCATATCAGGAGCCTGTGTCAAGCTCTAAACTAGACTGTGCAATGGCACTGTATGACTGCATAACAAAATTCTGATGAGGAAGCAAAACCCTGAGATATCTCCCCTTTCTGCTCACCATCATAACAAACCCAAACTTACCCAGGCTTTTGAGGAAACCACAGAGTCTCTTGGCTGCATCATTCACAGAGAGACTGAATTTAGCAGCAAAATAAGGCAATGACTGAGGGCATATGGACACTGCCAACACTTTGTGTTTTGAGGTATCACATTTCTGGTAAACAAAACAAAAGGAAACAAGGTATGCAATTACAACAGGGTAAGGCTCTATGCTTTCCCTCCCTTTTCCACTCTGAGTTATTCCTCCTATGCTTCACTGGGCCATATCATTAAACTCCTATGAAACAACTATCTGGTTTCCTGAGGGCAGGACTGGATTTTCCTCTGATCCTGTCAGTGTTCCTCTCCCATCACCTGCACAAGTTGCTTTTATGTAACTCAGGGAAATTCACCCCTCCTAGGACAATCCTGTGGTTGGTCTCCTAATGGCATAAGGAAAGTTAAAAGACACCCATGTCTCTTATACACTCAGCACCCGTAACATTCTAGCAAATACAAAGAAAGCTGTGTGATTAAATATTAATAAATAATCTAAACTAATGTTTACAGGAGCATGGGTGTTTGAAGTTACAAATCCAACCCAGCAAATTACAGATTTGACCCTTTGTTAAGGCTCCTGTATCTCTGTCACTGAATTTGAGGGAAAGTGGCAAGACAGGACCCTCAACAAGGCAGCGTTTGTAGGCACTGAAGAACCCTTGGAAATACCGAAGATGGTGTGCAATGGCAAAGCTCTGCTGACCGAGACATTTAGTTCAAAATGAGTCTTGTGTTTTAGTTGGGACATTTTCTACACCAGCAGAGCCCTTGGAAGACAAACCAGGACTGTGCCACAAACAAATCCCACCCTAAGAAGTTAGAGGCCATAGTCTGTACTTAGACACCCTAAATGCTGCATAATGACCCTACAAGCAGAGCTCATGTCTGCCTGGAAAGTGTATCTCTTGCTCACTGTCCTCTTTTGGACCCCTGAAGGTACCTGGATCAAGGGATCTGGCTGCCTCCCTGTTGTAGATTTCAGGCTGTCTTAATAGGACCCAGGTGACACAAAGAAGATTCCCTCCCTTCTCTTTTTCTCATGTACAAAGAGTTCAACTAGTTCCAAGAAAACTGAAATCACTATATAATGAATCTTCTTATTTATGACACTTAATCATAGAATCATGGAATGGTTTGGGTTGGAAGGGACCTTAAAGACCATCCAGTTCCAACCGCCCTGCCATGGGCAAGGACACCTTCCACTAGACCAGGTTGCTCCAAGCCTCATCCAGCCTGGCCTTGGACACTTCCAGGGATGGGGCATCCACAGCTTCTCTGGGCAACCTGTCCCAGTGCCTCCCCCCCCTCTCCGGGAAGAACGTCTTCCTGATATCCAATCTAAACCTCCCCGCTTTCAACTTAAACCCGTTACCCTTTGTCCTGTCACTACAGGCCCTTGTAAAAAGTCCCCCCCAGCTTCCTTGTAGCCCCTTCAGGCACTGGAAGGTGCTGTAAGGTCTCCCCAGAGCCTCCTCTTCTCCAGGCTGAACAAGCCCATTTCTCGCAGCCTTAAGTACAGACTAAGGAAAAGCATCTATTCTGGTAGCTTTTGCATACCAAGTAAGGACACAGAAGTCTGGAGCAGACCTAAAGTAATTAATTCAGGACCAAGATCTAAAGTTCTGAGCACCATATACACCAATTAGCTTCCAGGAAATCCAGATCTCAGCAGAAAATAAGAGAGCAATTTATATGTTTTGCTAAGAAATCAGACAAAAAATTTTGTTCCAAATAAAGCCAGCTTGAATACACTAAAAGCAATCCCACTTTCAAAAACACGGCCTCAATAACTTTGTATTATGTGGATACATTGGCACCAAAACCACCCAGAACAGTCCTAGTAGTGAAGGTGTAAGTCTTTATAAACACTGAACATGCACTGCTACAGTAATGAGGTAGTTAATGTATTCAAAAAATTTTACTTCTACAGGTGCAGAAGCTAGCTTTCCTCTAGCTTTTAGGTTAAGTGCCAGGATCTGGCATCTGTAGTGCAAAATTATTCTAAGTACTTTAATGTTTATCTTGCCTGCAGTTTTCACTTCCTCTCTTTGGACAAAGTACATCCTGACAAATCTTCACATTATCTGCCTTGGGAAAACAAGCTGCTTAGTCATTCTGCTATTTCCTCCTCCTCCTAGCAGAAAGCAGTGTGTTATTGTTTGTGTCACTTTACCTTATTAAGGTTAAGAACACGACAGAACTCCTTCTGATTCTGTTGGAAAACTCTGGCTCCTTCTTCTGATGTAATACAATTGTCACAAGCTAGGCAGTCGCTAAGGAGTATTTTAGCGTTAGCCGATGTATAAAACTCATTTTTCTGGGGAGGGGAAAAAGAAAAAGAAGTAAACAAGTATTTACTGAAGACTGACCAATTTTCCAGACCTCTGCAATGACCCAGCTGAAGACCAAACATGCTGTCAATGTTTCATTTAAAACAAGACAATCCATTTCACTCGCATAACATCTAAGATTCCTTAGAAATAATCAACATAATTTGCTCCATCCTTCTTCATGGCTCTGCTCCTATTATTATTGTGAAACTCAAAAATGTTTAAGTGTAAACATAGATCTAAATTTAGCCCTGCAGTCCATGTTCTAGGAACTTGATTTGCACTGTATTTCAGAGCTGATGGTCCCCACCAACTTCCCAGAGCTGATGGTCCCCACCAACTTCCCAGCCAACTGGGAAGACTTTTACTTGAACTATTAAACCTCCTCAGTAGCCAGGTGCCTCTAACAGCAAGATGCCTTTGGCTTTCTACCAGGAGATAAACAGAACACAGTCCTGCAATCACACTGCACATACACTGTAAGGTCAAGAGTTTTATACTTCGGACTACAACCCTGTTGGCAGTTCATCTGTGGGAAGAAGGAGTACTTGGGTAGAAGTGCAACATAACCAGAATACGTAGAAAAAAAAAAAAACACAAAACATGACACCCACAAAAAACCAACCCCAACAAACAAAATCAACGCAAAACAAAAAAACCTCCTCAATTATGAACCCATTCCAAGGGAAACAGTTACCTGCTGAAGAATGGGAGGTGATCTTAATTAAGTTTGTCTAATATAAAAACCAAAATGACAGTTTGTACACTTGTACTGTCAAAACCCCCCTTTTTTCCTTATGAGCCCTATCTCTGATGTAAGATTTTTGACACACTTTTTTTTTTAACTTGAATTTGTGTTTGGATAGTAAGGGTTTTCTATTTCATCTTCTTTAAAGATCCTTGATTCTCATGTTACGAGCCATCTAGAAAGTGCTCATAATTGCTTACAACTGTTTGTTGATTAGTGTTACATTTAGAATCATGGAATAGAATGATAGAATGGTCTGGGTTGGAAGGGACCTTAAAGACCATCCAGTTCCAACCCTCCTGCCATGGGCAGGGACACCATCCACTAGACCAGGTTGCTCCAAGCCTCGTCCAGCCTGGCCTTGGACACTTCCAGGGATGGGGCATCCACAGCTTCTCTGGGCAACCTGTCCCAGTGCCTCCCCACCCTCTCCGGGAAGAACTTTAGTACTTGAAAGTTCTCTACTTACACCCTCCTTCAGGCTACACAACATAAACAAATCCAAATAAGCATGTTATAATTTTCAGAAGGAACATTACCTCCTCAAAATCATCATTTGAACTCAATGCATCAACGGACATACTTTGTGTATCATCATTTTTCTGTTTTTTACTGCATTCCTGAAACAAAACATAAAATACATGTCTTATGCAAAACATATCCCCTGTTCAATAAGAACGTCTTTGCAGAGCTGTTGGTGTCATCAGAGGCTCACGCAGCTCTTCCAGTTTCCAGTGGTGTTAAACCTTGATATGCAACGCTTCGTTTTCAAAGTGCGTTTGCTGCGGTGTAAATAATTCCTCAGACACTCAGTCGCTTCAGCCGTTTTACAGTTCCGAAGGTGTTTTTTTAACACCGAGGGGAAGGCGAAGCCGAGCCCGGGAGCAGCC
>NW_010234328.1:0-24452 GCF_000690775.1 Eurypyga helias
CCCCCGCCCTTACATATATTTGGATATTTGGTCCCCTAACTTGGATTTTGGCTGAATGGGAAGATCAAATGAGGTCTGAGCAGATGGCTGTCAGCAAACCAGTGACAATGTACCATGGTTTAGAATTAGAGACAAAATGTGCAACCTGGTATATAGTTTCTGCTTATAACTGCCAAAGACATCTGGCTTAGAATATAAGCCAGCTTGAACATCCCTACACATATTTACTTTATCATTCATGAAAATTAAATTATATCAGTATCTCTTAATGCTCCTCTAGTAAAGCTGTGCCTATCTGTATTAGTGGAAACTCCTTTTCTTCTTCATAGAAGTGGACTCAGAGCTGTCACAGATGTCACATCTTCACATTCCATTAAAATCTGTCAGATCTGCATACAGATGAATCCCTGCACGTTGCTTTAAAAATGCATGGGATGACACATCAAGGAAAGGAATCCTTCAGGTCTTCCAATAGGATTTTAACGAGCTTCGGTGGTACTACTGTCACTAGTATGACATTTATTTGCATGATTAAAGGTTTTAGCAATGGACTCTCAGCTGGAGAACAAACGGTTTGTTTTTCAGAATTCTGAAGCAAAAATCCATCTCTTGGGTTTTCTTTTGGCTGGCCTCACTGTTCTGAAAGTTAGGAAAGTGCTAAAAAAAGTGTTCAAGTACCCCATACTTTGTGTATCACAGCAGCTTTTTATGCAGCTTTTTCTGATGAAAAGAAGTTACTTTCACCCCGTCTAGGTGACAGACTGCTCCGTTCGTGGAGACCTTAACTTCTGCACTTTTTAATTCTACATGAACTGTCCACTGAAGCACACAATTTCACACTATACAATGAGACTTTTTAGCAATAGCATTAACAAGGCATAGCTAGTTGGCATCCACAGAAAAATGCGTTCGAAACATAAGGTCTTTGCAGACTTCCCAAGTTGATAACATTTACAGGCATACCTGTAAGTACTGTGGTAATTGCCTGCAATATTTAAAATTAATTCTAAAACTTTAATGTTCTGTGAATCATTGGCAGACCTGGGAAAGAAGGAGGAAAGAAGGGGCACAAAAAAATCAGAGCTAAATGGCTTAGAAGAGTGACAGGTTTAAGTGCCTGTAACTGTATAAATCCACACCCAACAGAGCTAGCTGATAAGGGCACCTATTAATGCTTTCCAGGTAACAGTGATACACTTGATTACCCATTCCATGGAGGGTAGTTACTAAGAGACATAGAATCAAAGAGAATGATTTCTTGATCAGTGAAAAATTGGAAGGAGGGAAGAATTTAGAATAGGTACTGATACCTGGAAATGGAATTCTGCAGATAGTCAGCAATGAAATGCAGTACTCATTTTATCCAGAATTGGAAGGATTTTGATACATGAGTCGTGGCAAGTATGGGGAAGGAGGAGCTCCATTTAAAGATAATGAGAACAAGGGAATGGACACAGCCTTTGTCAAGACAGAAAAGGTAGAAACAGGAAGTTCCTGCAAGGAAGAAAATAGAAAGCCCCTTTTATAAGGGAAAAGGATAAAAGAACACACAGCAGATATATTGCGGGATGTGGGGAGGCAGGAAGGTGAGGAGAGCACAAGATGATCCAAGTGTGTGTGTCTGACACATGGAGATGCACTGTATCCCTCACACGAGAGCACACGGTAAGAAAGGCAATAGATGAAGTGGTAGCAGCAGAGCACAGAGGAATCTCAAGGGCCGAAAACAGAATAGCAATCAGCACGTTAGCAATTAGAAGTGAGAAGTTGGATAACAAAGAAAACCCCTAAGAAACAAGTCAAAGACTGTTCCCAAAGTAAAGAAAGAGGAGGGGAAAGTTTTTCACAACAAATTCGGGTAGGAACACACAATAAGCTCAGGTTACTAAGACAAAGACTGTAATCTTCTCCTTACACCCAGGAAAAAGAAAAAAAAAAATCTGAGGCAGATGTAGTATAATTTCTACAGGGACAGTGGGATAGACTGAGAATTTTCTTCAGGGTAATTTTCTGTGAAAAAGGCTTCCAACTGTGCAATGGCTATTGTAGAAGCAGCAGTGAACAAAAAGCCTAAAGCCACATGTCTCCACTTGAAAGTTTTAATTTTAAAATTGTTTGTATATTCTGCCAGAGAATGAAACATCCATCCTTCTCTAGTTATTTCTTTAGTTTCCTCAAAACTATCATTTTGAAAGTAAGGTACAGAGTTATATCTAAAAACACCTCTCAGCTTCTGTTATGACTGAATACAGTGTATCCTCTCCTTAAATTCCCATGCCTCATTCTAAGAGAACTTTTTTGACATTGCTATCGTAAATCCCTAGACTGAAGTTCCTTAAAAATGTTAGCAATCAGTGCCAAGTCTCTTCTTTCTTCTAGGATATCCTAATAATACAAATACTGTATTTGAATCTTCATGCAATCTAACACTAAACGTAACTATTAATTAGTCTTTGCTTTCTTTGAGGTGTTACACAAAGGAGTTGAAGGAAGATTCTGCAAAGAATATACAAACTGATTCCCTCTGAAGGATTCATGTTTGAAAAATCTTTTCAATATGGGACCTTTTTCACAACCATATGACTGTCAGATGGTGTTGTTGAAGGGGCAAATTAATACTGTAAGTATATACTTATTTTAACCTACACTTAAATATGAGTTTCCCATGTTTGTATTAAACATGGAACCTGTTACAAGTTGGGTATAAAGTAGCCATTTTAATGTTTTCTATGTCTTAACTTTGCAGACTTGAAACACTGATCCTTGAATCTGCCTAGTGGCTTTTCCATGTAACTGATCCCTTTAGGGCTGCAGACAATTCCATTCAGCACTAACTAGCACAGAATATATCTGGGTTTATACTCCATATATATTGTCAGCTAATTTGGCATATTTGCAATGCATTCAGCTGTTCCTAGACTAGGACCATAGCAAAGCCACTTGAAATTTACTGCGGTTCTCAGGCAGGTATCGGCACGGCACACCAGCAGGAGCCATCGGGACTTTGTATCACAATAGGAGGCAGCACCGTATTTTCTAACCCATAAATCTTACAGCCCTGCCAAAAAGTGTCCTTCTTTATGAATTTTTATCCATTTGTTTAAAAAAAAATAAATAAAGCTCATATGCCAGACAATTATTAAATTTGTAAGACAGTGGAGATCAGTTTAATATCCTGTAACAGGAAATTTTCTTTCATTAGAAAGAGAGAAGCCATCCAGTTATTGGAAAGATAACAGAAATACACATTTCAATTAATTCTTCATATTATAAAAGAACCCCTTGGGTCATCCTCAGCCAACTACTCAACTCAAATTAGAACTACTCACAAATATTCCTCACAGATTTCTGCTCACCTGCATGTCCACCTGTCATATATTCAATATTTCAATGACACAGTGCACATGGGTTGGTAGACAGGTTTTCTGTGCTATTCGTTTCTCTCTGGAAAATGATATAGCTAGGGTTTATCTTTTCTTAAATAATGATTCAATTGTACTGTCAATACAGCTGAGATCAAAGCAAAGTATCCCTCCTGTCATGTAGCAGGATTTCATTTTCTGTTGATTTTTGTAGGGTGCTCATACTTGATCCATCTTGCTCCAAGGCTTGACTAAAACATGAAATATATTAATATTTCATCATCTTAGAGTTTTCTATTTTCCATTCCTTTAGTCTATCAGTCTTTTAAACCCCCTTCCCTATTTTAATTGGGTTCTACTGACTATTTTTATCAAAGAGTTCATCTCTAGCAAGCAGCAGAGAGAGAGCAAGCAATCTTTTACCGTGCCACAAGGGATTATAATCTCTATATACAGACTAGATTTGAGTTCTTATGTTCTCATCTGAAAGGACCCTAACAGAGTGATCAGCAGCATAAACAGTGTAGCTCCCGCAGAGTGACAAAACTCCCAAGGCAGCCCTACAGGAACCTGAACCTCTCATTTCAGAAAGTTGGTTTTAAAAAGCCAGTGCTAAAAACATGGCTCTGTCTTCTTAAACATCCCTATGAGCTTTTATTTGCAACACTTAAACGTTTAGCATTAACCTCATTCTCCTTCTGTTTAGGGCAATTATTGTCAGATAAAAGGTTCTTTGCTCATAAGAAAAAGGCACAGTAAATTTTCTCATAGTACGTCTATCTACCTTCTCCTTGCAGTACAAGGAAGGGCATCAAGGTTCTCCTGTTACACACACATTTATGATATTGTGTACACTACATACCCTCACAATTTATCTTAAAGATTCTAATTTTAGATGATTGTTAAATGGATGAGACTGGATAAGGTAACACCTAAAACAGTGTTACTGAAGAAGCTGGAAACCATACAACAAGCTCCTAGCAATATGTTTTGAAAATCTTAACACAAGGATTACAGGCTGACACTGACTGTACCTACATCCTATTCTGTTCATGTCAGGTTGAGGTCCTGGCCACAAAAGCAATCTTCCCCTCTCCCCATAGTTGCCATTCCTACTGGGGTTCCAGCAGCCAAGGGCAGATTCTTGTGATAGAACCACTACACAATAGAATGGGAAATAAAGAACAATTTCCTCCACAATCTAGATCTCAAGAAACATTTCCCTAAGCTTTTCTTCAGTTCTTACCAGACTATATACCAACACGAGAATTCTTTTCAACACTGCAGTTTCCCTCTCTCATGCCTTTTTTTTTTTTTTAAATGCTGCAAACTACTATGGTCCCACTCTTCTTGGTTCTAAAAACTGAAATATCCAAATGACCAAAAGGCCTTTCCATGGCCAAGACTCTGAAATAACACAGGCATAAAAGCGTAAAATAAAATACCCGTTTAGCGAAGCCCTTATATATAGGAAGATAAAAGAAGTCTTTAAAGTGAACAATTTATGAAAATGGGAATATACAATTATAAGGAGACATAAACAATATAGATATGAATCAAAAATCTGTAAGATAAACCTTTGAATTGCCAAGACCTAGAGATAGGGAATCTGAGAGGTGTCCACACGAGTTAAAAAGATCCCTTGGTTTTAATTGTAGGAACTCACATTTATATTATATAGATAATACAAGGTGCTGGCAATGTAACCGCAAAAACTTTACATACATTTTTCTTACAGAATTTCCATTTTATGGTTTTTTTTTTCATTTCCATTTTTACTATAACCTGTTTTTAAGAGCATAACTTTTTTTTTTCCTCCATTAGAGCATCGTACTTGAAAACAAACACCAAACAACCCCCACGAATTTCTTTCATGTGGTGGTCTATAAAGAGTTGCTTTTGCTTCCCTCAGTTTCTTCCTCTTTTGTGGGGTTTAAGTTAAAAGAAATTGAAATTGCTTTTAAAAATTCCTCTGCCACGAAGTATACACATATGAATCAATCACATTAATGTCTGGAAGGCAAAATATCAAAGTTCTGCTTCCAACTCTATCACTGGTTTATTGCAAGACCAACATGAAACCTCTTCTTCTACATCTGTAAAATGGAAATAAGACCTGTCCTGATTTATAGCAAATACGGAAATTATGTTGGAAGGAAAAGAAAAAAAGTCAGAAATAAAAAAAAAAAAAAAAAAAAAAAAAAAAAAAAATTTATTATATTTACATACATACTTTTTTCCTGATGTGGTGATACCTAGAGGTATTTCTTAGTACTACTGATAAACAGAGGAAAATGTACCTTTCTTTTGTTGACAGAGGAGATACAGGGAAGTCAAAGGGCACCTTTTATTCTGGAAACACACTACATATCTGGTTAGGGGATAGCAAGCACTCATATACGTACGTACATACATAAATTAATGAGGGTAGACCACCCAAAGACTTCTCATGAAGCATTGCTTAAAACCTAATGTTTGAAATCTGTCAAGGTCCTTCACTATTTTTTTAAGCATAGGAAATCCAATCTCTATGCTCCCAGCATTATCACTGGTAATGAGAAAGATAATACTGATTCCAATTCCCTTTGTAAATATACTTTGAGATCTACAGATAGATTTTTAAATTCTCTTGAATTCCCTTTGTGGGAACATTCCCACACCAGCTGTTACTGTTTAACAGACACTTAGATGTCATGGTGCTCAGTGCAGGAAAAATTACTAGAAAACTTCAGTAAAAACTGTGCTAAATCAAGACAGCAAGAAAACCAATAGGATGCTCTTGCATTGTTCTGCAATCTTTCCCACCTCTTTTCAGTTACGTATCAGGGACATAACGTCTCTTTTCACCACCCAGCACAGAACCAAGTTAAATCTACATACATAGTTCCACAATATAATGTGCTGTAACTCATGCTCTGTGTGTGCTGGGGAAGGGATCAGCTATTTATAACACTCAATCCAATAAACTTCGTAACTCTGAGTACCAGATAACAGAACCAAAGTACTGATACACCAAGAGATCACAATGCTGATGCTTCGAAGTTTACTCATCACAGTACTGTGTATCAGAATTTTATTTAATTCTACATTCTACTCTAAATCTATTAAGACTGTGCAGGTGGTGGTGTCCATTCCTAAACATCTTCTACATGACCGAGAAATCGTGATAACCTATGAGGAGCTACCTGAATATATGCAAACACCTTTGTGTAAGTCACTTTAATCGTTACTAGCAGGTGGAACTCATATTGTGTATATATGGGCACACAGTTGTTCCAGGAACCTGAAGAACATGCAACTGAAACAGAATTCAGGTAAAACAGAAATATGGAGAAAATAATGTATTTTGATGATTTTTCATTTTCATACAGTCTCATGGAGGGTATGTTTAACTCTGAATAATATGTCATCATTTAGGTGCTATGGGTCAGAATTTAGTTACTGTGTTACCTGGGACTAGTTTAAAATTGGTAAAATTCCAAGACTGGGTCCGAATTCTTTGCATCTTGGTGTCAAAAATCTTCTGGTGCCAGCTTTGCCAGACAAAGTCAGACACATATATATTTATTTCTGCATTTGATCAAAACTGACTAGTCTAACTACTATCCTCATTCATCCTACAGTTCACTGCATCAGGATGTTTTCTCTGCTTCTGCAATACACACATCAAGGGCAATTAGTCAACCTTCTTGTAATGGCCTTGGCTAAAGTCATCACTGCTCTGCTGACTTCTCAGTCTTTATTTATAGTTTTATTATATGGTTCTGTATATTTTGCTGACGTAAGCATTTGTGCTGCTGAGGCAAAAAAATCCTGGGATGTTATCTGACTAGGGAAATAATTTTTTTCCTCCTAATGAGGTAATTTTTTTCAGTGAAGTAGTAAATCCCACCACCTTCTACTTAAAGATATTGTCTGATGCTGCTTTATTTCATGTATATGCACAAGTAAAGAATGAAAATAAAACCCAAAACAATTGCAGAGCACTAGCGATCATATTAGAGTGATCTTAGATAATGAGTTACAGATAGGTGCCAAAACAACTGTGACGTAACTGGTTTCAGAACCTACACAAAAGTCCCTCAGAATGAACTTCAGACAAGCTAAGTGAGAGTTTCAAAAGTTTCATCAATGTGTAATTAGAATACTAAGTTGTGTCCATTTATGGGAAAAAAAAAAACCAGAGCATTTGTATTATAAATTAGTTATATCGAAATATAGTTGTAAACTTATGTAGTTAAAATATTTATAGTTAGATAGACAGTATTTAATACAGATATAGTTCTATTAAAATACAGTTAATTGTAAATGATAATATTCATTTGAAAACAGGTTTGATAATAACAATACAGACTGGCATATCTGGTAAACACTCCAGATTCAAACCCAGACTAAGATGACAGTTTATAGCATCTGTGGTATTTATCTGAATCATATGTGAACTCCTTACAGTCTGAATTATGTGAAAGACAATGACTTGCATTAAAGCTGGAAGAGTTGGATCCTTCCTTGAATAAGAAAAAAGAAAGGAGTCTTTAGCAGAAAACATTGGGAGAACAAGAGGCTGAGGTAAACATGAGTCATGAATATGCCAAGTTCAAAGAACACAAGAAGAGGTGATGGCCACAGATTTCAACTATAGATGTTCAATCTGGAGACCCAGAAAAACTGTTCTTGCTGAGTAGTATAGCACTGAAACAGCTTTCTAGAGAGGCTGTGAAATTTGTGTCCTAGGCTGTTTCTGTGAGATTTGGTTAGATAAAGTCACAGCTAAAACTGTAATATCCTAATAATATTCTATTCAAATAAACTAATTATGTGCAGGTTTTATTATGGCTTTGAATCTCAGAAGGTTAGATTCCAGTGTTCCCTTCCCACCAATATTTCTATGACTAACAACTGGGAGAGAAAGCAGAAAAATAAAGAATACAAAGAGGAAGTATTCAAAAAGGCTTAGATTAAAAAACAAAACAAAAAAACCCCCAACAAAACCCACACAAACCCCAACCAACCTAAAACCAAACCAAAACAAGAAAAAACAACAAAAGAAATAAAAAACTCTTCCAGATTCAACTATAATTTTTTTAGCTTATGGCATATTTTTAATGTGGTGGGGTTTTTTTTTTGATAAATCACCAATATATCTCCTAAGCAGGTGTTGTTCTGCTGTAATTAGAAAGGATACATAATAAGAGTTTAAACTCTTCTTTCTGTTTAACTTCTCAGGATGGTTCAAGACTCAGATTTAATAACTACTTACTGACTGAAGTTGAAGGGATTTTTCAAAATATCTTGTTTCAAATAATATATTTCTTTGCTTGGCAAGACTCACTTTAGGATTTCTGTTTTATTCTATGGTTTCCAAGATTATCCTTCATTACGGAGCTATATCCATCACGAACAAAATGTTTGGCTTTATGTTAAGATCAGTTATGTTTACTTAACTGGGGGAAAGCAAAGTGGCAGTGTTCGTTCTTAGTGATCTTTTATTTTACATGCTTCATATTTTTACTCAAGTTAGCACATAGTTTCCCAGCTGCCTTAAATCAATCTTGAGCATGTCCTGCTACCGAAAACACCAGATTCCCCTTCCGCCCGCATTCACACATTTTTACAATATTTTTGTCAACTGTGGAAATTGCTTGGCTGCAGAGTAAGTTGGAATAACACATGCACCTGAGGAAAAAATGAGTATCTGATAAGGGCAGTGACCCAACTCACCACATGATCACATTCTGTAACAACCACACAAGAGGTGGGGATAAACTCTTGTGGGAAGGCCAGGAGAAGGGACAAGTCCTCCCCTTTTTGTAACTGCACACTGTTACAGGCCAAATCAGGCCAGCTGTGGAGCCACGTGTTTTCCCCCTCTATATATTTATTCATATAGTTGTGAATACATAGACTCACACACCCACTGTTGGTCAGTCACCAAATTTCTGTCAAAAAGTGCAACCAGCAGCTTTCTAGGTGGTTTAAGCCCAAGACTTGAAAAAGTACTGAATTCAATTAGGCTATCCTCAGGCAGAGTTCTGCCAGGACAATGGTTCAACTGCCTGTCTGCAGATTCAGCACTGGCACACTTTGATCTTATGCTTAAGGAGCTCTTTTCAGAAACTCATCCATGCCAGAAGCCTTAGAGTTTACAGACGAACACTTCCGGCAGCAGTCTTTCACCCCAGGTGGGTGGCTGACACTGCCATCAAAGCAGTGTTGGAGTGCACTCTTCCCTCCTCCTGGCTGTGACTGTAGCCCTCAGAATGTAATTTATGAAGGATTTAGAGACAAAAACAAAAAACCCCCCCAAAAAACCCAAAACACTGAGAAAGAAAAGACCAGCTTAAAAATTAAGACTCAATTTCAGGTAGACACAGGGTTGCAGGTTCTAAACAGAGCGAGTGTATTCTCTACGGACTGTAGCTCCTCTACCTGAATACCTCCACCTCCAGCTTCCCCAGTTGTCTGGTAATCTTGATGACATCCAACCATATAAATCGGAATTCAGTTAAAACTGGAGTTCTAAAAGCTCACAAACATTATCTTGATTCCTAGTGAGACTTCTTGTTTGCTTGAAGGCGGCAAAGCGAAATGCTTTAGGAGAGACTGAATGGCGAATGGGACAAAGCACAAAAGAAAAGAACTTTTGCTCATTTACATATAGAATAGCTACCAGATAAAGACTAATCGTATAAAAGCTGGTTAAATCATGGGATTAAAAGATGAAATTACTTTGGAGACATGAAAAAGGGGCGTGGGAATGGAAGGCAACTGAAGAATAAAAAGTTCAAAGATTATTTTCCACATCTGAGGTCTTTTCAAACATTCCCACAGGCAAGTGGCAAGGGTGAAGATCTTTAAATAAGTAACAGAGATTTAGTGAGTAGCTTGTCATCAAAATGATTAATGTAGTTAGTTCAAGTTATTCTTAAGGAAGAGACTTTTTATGCCTTAGGATTTGTAGACTTGGCTAATAGGAGCACAGTTTAGTGGCAGAACAATAGCTGTTCAGGAAGGATGTACATTGAGCAAGAACACGTCGTCTCTCAGAAAACTAAATACGCACTTCTAAACCTGTACTAGTAAAAAATGTCACCTTCCTACCAAACAAGGTCCATAAAGAATAAAACCTGCTACAATTTTATCTTAAGTCATAAGATGTAGGGCTTTTTATACACTTCTCAAACATGCTGGAACACGGTGTCTTGAGTTTTATTACGTTCTAGAGCATGTTCACTTGCAATCCAAAGCCAGGCACTAATGAGTTTTAATTTACCACCAAAATTATTTTTCCTAAGTTAACTCTGTGCTTCAAAGCTTTCCTTGAAGTGCATTGACAGACACCGAGAAATGGAAGTCCATGTATGTAATGATTCTGTTTTTAAGAAAACCATTGTTCACAACACTAAATATCTAAAAATGCAAGACTGCTGTAGTTACATTTATCATCTCTGAACTTCACTTTAAAATTGTTCTAATTATTCTGGTGGTGAAGCACTGGAACAGGTTGCCCAGAGAAGCTGTGGATGCCCCATCCCTGGAAGTGTTCAAGGCCAGGCTGGATGAGGCTTTGAGGAACCTGGTCTAGTGGAGGGTGTCCCTGCCCATGGCAGGGGGCTTGGAACTAGATGGTCTTTAAGGTCCCTTCCAACCCAAACCATTAATTATATGGTTCCATGATTCTAGTTCAGTAAGAAGAGAGAAAAAAATAGATTTTTACATGTTTTCCAAAAGCAGAAATCAAAAGTATGCAACTCTTTAACTGGTGCTTTGATCTTGCAAATAAAACACATTAAACCAGCATTTTTTAGATTCCTTACAATAAAATATTAAAATTAATAGAAAAATTTTTCTAAAATCCTAATGATTTTCATGGAATGACCAAAATCTGTGATGCTAATTTGCAATACGTTACACGGTCAGAGTCATCAAGGGGTGTTACACAGCCTTCTTATACCTTCACTCTTCCCAGCTAGACATTCTCTCAAAGACCTTCAACCTTGTTAGCAATTAGACTTTATTGTTCAGCTTGTCAGGCTTGCACTCTGTGGGGACCCATAAACCAGTCAGTCAAGACAGCACTATAAATATGTAAATCTAAACAAACTAATAACCCACACAAATTTTCACTATTTTTTTCCACTCCAAGCTCTAGTATCATTTGATAGAAGGCACAGTCCAAGGTGACTAGAAACCAACCTCTCTGACTGATAGAATCTACCTTTCCTTGCTGCCCGTTTCCTTGGCTGATGCAGCAGCAGACCTGGCCAATCAGCTGCAATAACTTCATCTTTTGCCATATCCAAACTACCTCCACCTCCGAAGGAGCTTCACTTGTTAATCCCATTTTTTCTAAGACAGTGTCAATGGTGTGTTCTAACTTTCTTTCTTCCATTGATTATTAACAACAGTTTTATTCATTTTTCTGCTCATTTTCTCATGTGCAGAAGATTCTTTTTAGAATCTTGAACTAAGAACCACATAATCAAATACATATTTACCTTACAACAGTTTCAATATTCCAACAGCCCCAAATACTACTTGTCAATTACTGTAGTTTTGCATACACCTTACAGAGTATGTAAGCTACAGATATTTTTCAACACACAAAAACAGTTGTGCAACTGAAAAAGTAACACAGAAGTGACCTCCCCAAACATTCAAAGAACAAAGTATATGAATATTTTTATATTTCTCAGCTCTAGCGTAATTATCATAGATGAATATCCATTTTTAAAGTGAGCTGCATCCAAGTAAGTCTATTGAAAATATTTATTAAATTAAAAGACATAACAAGGAGAGTGATCTAAGAGGACAGAGTTTTCAAATTTTCATTCTTTGTTTTGTGCACAGATCAACTTTTCAAAACTAAGTTTGGAAGGAAGACGACAAAGAGGTAGCTTGATCTGTACAAACAAACATTAGTCATTTTTTAGTTAAGCTCTGTCAATAGGCAGAATTAAATTATGCTGCTCGAGAGATACCTCCTAAGTAGCCAACACAAGCAGGCCAAATGGTACTACGGAAATGCCTAATTCTTGCACAGTTAGATGAGAAAAATATTAACAAAATACATCTAGGAGGATCCCCTCCTGGAATTTAAAAGTAATTGCATTGATGAGCCTTACGGTATTAAAGTACAAGTGTATGGCTAACGATAATAAAATCGGAGCTGGTAAAACTACAACACATCCAAGCAGTCTACATCCAATGTTGCTTGAATACTTATTTTAAGCACTAAATTATTTCCAGAAATACAAGAATTTCCAGAAGACTAGATAAGTGTGATCCACTTCGAAAAAATTCTGAGACTAGGTGGGTAGCGTACCTGAAGCTGCACGGCAACATAGTACTTCTACATACAAACTGGCATTACATCATACTGAAATGGAATCTCTTTATTGCCTATGAAATTAAATATGTAATATGCTTCTTAATGAAAAGTTGAATGTAGAAAACAATTTTGTCATTTGGGATGAAAGATGTATGATAGTCAAAATCCATAAATTACAAAATTATAAATAGGATACAGTTATCCAGAACCAATGGAACATTTACTGTAGGGATTAGTTAGTTTGATGGCTGGGAAGAAACATGATATGATATGTGGAAATAAACAGGATGACAAGAAAGCAGCTCAAAATAAGTCCTTTTTGAGTAAGAATTTGAAAATTGTTGTGAAACAATGAATTACTAAGAATTTCTCTAGTTTAAAAAAAAAAAAACACAACTGCATAATTTGCTTAAGAAGTATTTGCTCAAGATTTGGACTGGCAAAGGTTTTGTTGGACGTAAATCAATCACATGACTGAACCTCTACAGTTGGAAGAGAACTCTCTCAAGATTGTCTAGTCCACCCTCCCTACACCGACCAGGGTCAACTACAACAGGCTTCTTAAGGCTGTGTCCAATTGAGAATCCACATGCCCTCAGGGCAACCTGTTCCAGTACAGTAAAAATGGGGTTTCTTATGTTTAAATGGTATTTTCTGTAGAGCCATTAACGTATGTGGCTTCTTGTCTTTTTAAAAGATACTGCTGAGAAGAATCTGACTTTTTCTTTAGTCCCTCCCGTAAGGAATTTTATACACATTGAGAAAATGCCTTCTGAACCTTCCCTTCTCAAGCCTAAGCAACCTCAGCTCCCTCTGCCTCTCCTTGTATGTCAAGATGTCTCAAGCCATTAGTTATCTCCTCGGGACTCACGCCAGTATGTCCACGTACCTCTTCAGGGAACAGAGAACTGGACATAGTACTCCAGGTGTGCTCTCACCACTGCTGAGTAGAGGAGAAGGATCACTTCTTTTGACCTACTGGACAAGCTCTTACTAATACAGCCCAGGATGCTGTTTGACCTTCTTCGCCACAGGGGCACTTTGCTGGCACATTTGCAACTTGTCCACCAGGACTCCCTCTGATGAACTTTGTGAGGTCCTTGTCAGCCCGTTTCTCTGGCCTGTTGAGGTCAGCCTGTCCCTCTGAATGGCTGCACAGCCATCTGTTCCATCATCCACTCTGTCCAATTTTGTATTGTCTGCCGACCTGCTGAGGGTGCACTCTGCCCCATCATCCAGGTCATTAGTGCAGAGACTAAAAAGTATTGGCCCCAGTACTGACCCTTCGCTAGTGACTTGCCTACAGCTGTCCTTTGAGCCCAGCAGTTCAACCTGTTTTCAGTCCACCTCACTGTCCACTTAAATAGTCTGTATTTCATCAATCTGTAAAAGATGTTAGGGGAGACATTGAAAAAAGCCTTGCTGAACTCAAGATGAACAATATCAACTGCTCTCCCCTCATCCACTGAGCCAATCTTCTGACTGCAGATAGCTATCAGGTTAGTTAAGCATGATTTTTCCTTCAATAATCCATGCTGACCATTCCAAATCACCTTCTGAGCCTTTATATGTTTGGAAACGGCTTCCAGGATGGGAAATTGCTTATCCACCACCTTCCCAAGGATCAAGGTGAGACTCAGCAGCCTGTAATTTCCTAGACCCTCCTTCTCATGCCTCCTCAAGATAGGGATGGCAACCAGATCTGTGGAATTTCTAATTTTCCAGGGAAGGAGAGGTGCAGCACCTGATGACAGTACATGGTACAGACTAGACATGCAATCTAAAAAGACAGCTCTAGCACAGTAATACAGGGATACACAGCAATGGTTAGATTGTATGAAACAATTAATAAACTGACAGTACATGGGATCATTTCTGCAGAAGCTTTGAAGAAAATCAACCATTTTGTCTTCTATCTTTAAAATCATTTGATATAAATAACCAAAATAATTAAAACAATGCTAGGTACCTAAGCTACTTATTTCAGATCACAGCAGCAGCAGACCGTAACTACTCTTCCGTAGCATATGATTTGCCAGTAAGACAAATACAATCATTTCAGGTGACACTGATGCAACTTGCATTTACACAGTGCAAGAAATAAGAAAACTAAGTAGGCAATCATATTCAACTTAAATTTCAGTCCTCAATCATCTTGCATATTCTTGCTTGACACTTCCATGGATTTTTTCGTTTATAAAAAAGTTTGGATTCCTGACAAAAGTTTCTAGAAAATTTGGTTTAAGTAGCTTCAGAATTTTCCATGAGACCTGACAATGTTGTCACTGTCCGCTCAGAGGTGAATAAAACTCCCATACTCAAATACATTACACTCAATTTCCATCATCCTATCCTCTAGACAGGAAAAAAAAACCCACAACCCACTAAAAAAAACATAACAACTAACTACAACAGCCAATTTCACTGCCAATCTCACCTGCTCATGTTACAGGAAAAGAAAGAACTGGTATGGATACTGCTGAAGTAATACATAGAAACACAGAATGGTTTGGGTTGGAAGGGACCTTAAAGACCATCTAGTTCCAACCCCCCTGCCATGGGCAGGGACACCTTCCACTAGACCAGGTTGCCCAGAGAAGCTGTGGATGCCCCATCCCTGGCTGTATTACTGAGACAGGCCTGAGACTAGGCCAGAGCCAAGTCTGAGGGTCAGGGTCAGAATCAGGGAGCTATATGCAATGATGCGAGCCCAGAGGAGGCCACGAAGATGCTCAGAGGGCTGGAGCACCTCTGCTATGGGGACAGGCTGAGAGAGTTGGGCTTGTTCAGCCTGGAGAAGAGAAGGCTTGGGGGGACCTTATTGCAGCCTTCCAGTACCTGAAAGGGCCTACAAGGAAGTTGGGAGGGGACTTTTTACAAGGGCCTGTAGTGACAGGACAAGGGGTAACGGGTTTAAATTGAAAGTGGGGAGGTTTAGATTAGATATCAGGAAGAAATTCTTCACAGAGAGGGTGGTGAGGCACTGGAACAGGTTGCCCAGAGAAGATGTGGATGCTCCATCCCTGGGAGTGTTCAAGGCCAGGCTGGATGAGGCTTTGAGCAACCTGGTCCAGTGCTTCACCACCCTCTGTAGATGGCTGATATTCAAAGACAAAAACTACATAGATTTGTAGAAGTAAACTGACTGAGCTACACAAAACTCTGCAACAGACATGTAGAACTTTTTCTCTTTGTGCAGTTATATGTTAGATACTCAAAGCACATCACAGATGCTAGGAGTCTTCCTATTTCTTACTTCAGAGGAAAAGCAAAAATCCCATGTCATGTCCCTTATTTTGTGCTTTCGTTGCAGCAGATGGGAAGTAAACAGTAGATACTATGGTGAGCAGAACTATTTTCTCATATTCCACAGCTAGCTGTACCAAGGCATCTGTGGTTTTGTGCCTGTCAAATTCTCAAGAAAGAGCCTGGAGAGCAGGCTGCTCTTTCCAAATGCCAGTTTCTTCCACTGCAGACACACACATGCCCTAGAAAGTCTATAGTCTATCCTCAGAGTTGAGTCATTCATTTTTAATAGCTGTCAGAGTTGCTTGTGTCAACAGACTATATACTATTTACGAATCCCTCAATGCAAATGTAATAAAAAAAAATTCTGATGTTTAATACTGAGGTAATACCTCATTTTTAGGAAAAAAGTTTCATATGTACCTTTCATAACACTGTCTTGTTAGAAATGAGCTGCTAATTTCATAACTCTTCGTACGTAAAACAGTAAAAGAAGAAACAAAAATTTTTTAAACTAGGAGAAATTACTTAAATGTATTTTAGCTCTCCTTTTATCAGCATAGATTTATCTACATTCTAGTAAATTTTCCAGTGCTTTTTTATCACAAGTACTTGAATGATGTGATTTTTGCATGGTTTAGTAAACCACACAATTGTGACCACATTATGAAATATAAATTTCTATGAGCAATTAAGCTTTGAACTTGGCTCCTTTAAACAGGTAGGAACATTCCACCAGGTTGGGGACAAATTTTCATTAGTAAGGGATAATATTTCAGAACAGTAATTAAGTGAATCAAGAAAGTTATTAAATGAATGAATAAACTACACTTCACTGGCATCACTGCTCTTTTATAAAATGCAAAGACAGAGCACAAAAATGTGCAGAGATACTTTGCACTACTAGAGCACACCCAGAACTTCAAAAATATTTAACTTTATCGTAACTTCTCCATTTGCATATTCATGCTCTGGCATGAAATGGCTCCTAGACAAAATATAAAAAAACCCTGGCTCTTAGACAAAATATATTTTCCCCAATACAGTACATCTTTTTGAAGACTAAATAATTTTGTGAAATGGAGATTTAAGATTTTACACCCTGTCGTGAACTCTACAGTGTTACACTGTGCAATACTTTTCAAAAAGAGAAGTTCACGAAGGATGTTGGTTCCTCTCAGATTGCTTGGCTTTTGGCCACTTAAATTCAGATTCAACAACACATCATATAGTTGAAAAAGCAATAACATTTCATTTTGGGGATGCAAAATGGTTTCATAACCTTCAATAAAATGAATTAGTACCCTGATGGCAATACATTTATTGGAAGGTAAACCAGAGTTGATTCAATTCTGGCATAAGGGAAATAAAGATACAGAGAGTCTTGAGCCAGGTGAATACCAAGATAACTTTATATGGTGAGGAAGGTAAAGCCCCCCACTAGAAGTTTTTTTCTACTCCAGTATCTAATGGGCTCAGTTCCACTTACAGGACTGTTCACAGCCCGTGTGAAATGTCACTTCCACGCTTTGACAGCCTTAGCAATAATCAAGGTGATGACCACCAGCAAGAGGCATCCCTTCTCCTGGGCTGTGGTTGCTGCGTTCTTTAACAGAAGTAAAGAACTCTCACACATCACAGAATACCTTCCAAATCTTAGCAAAAAAAGTGGTCTGACAAGAAAAATGCTACACAGCTCTAAAGAAAAGTAGGTGTCTGTATAAGAATGTATATAAATACCTTTACTGGCAAAAGTAGCTCGCCCCATTAAAAAGACAGTTGCTAAAAGAAGGTACTAAGTTATCAGTGGCTATGCAGATATTCACACAATTTCTACAAAACAGGCAGGTAATTGTACAAATGCTCCAACTGACCTGTATTTTTAAAAAATCTTTCATATATATTTATACTAATACAGATTTACTTTAAAAAAAAAACCAGGGGAACAGTCAATATTATTTTGTAGTGTTTCAGACTATATTTCAAACATATTTTATAAGTATTTCGCATAGTACCTCTTAAATTACAAACACATTTGGTAACTTCTGTTAGACAGTCCTGAGTCAAGAAACATGGTTTGTTCCAGAAAAGGGCTATTTCCAGCTATTCTTGTTTGGGTCTGATACCCATTCTCACTGGCTTGAATTCAAAATACAATGAAAGTTACATATATTACACATATATTCAATCTGCAGCTCTATTAGATTTCTGTTCAACATATGGTAAGCATAAACCTCTAAAGATCAAGAAGGAGGCATAGATAAAACTTTATTTTAAGATCCTTAAGAAATTATGAACTGTTGGGACATTGAGAGGAGGAAGGTCATTATTTGCTCTGTTTTGTTTTGAATCAAGGTAAGTCCTCTTTTATCAGGGCTGCAAGAAAGTTCCAAGGTGCTTGACAAGCACCAAGGTTGTCAAGATAAGCCTAAGTACATGTTATCCCATTTAATATTTCAACTAAATATCTATGCTAATATAGCACCTTTTTGCTATGATTTTTCTAGAGGATTTTTACTGATGAAAAAATGCCAGAAATTCTATCACAAAAAAAATATTTACATCAAATCCACAGATAAAGCGAAAATACTCTGAAGATTGTATTTAGAGGCATGCAGCATTTGGGAGACGTGTCTAAAAATTTATTTTTAAAGGTGGCCAAGTATCTCGATTTCAGGGAAAGGCTACTTTCTTACTTACATTTGTACAGAAAATTACATTACTTACATTTGTAAAGAAAAAAAAAATAGATCAATAACTAATAATATGCACCCAAGGCTTAAAACATACAAACAAGCAAATACAACACCAAATAAAAATAATTCAAATCTATCATTTTATACCAGAAAAGTCAATCACGAGATGGTTGTGACTCAGTTTCCATACAGACCTGGCAGCACCATGAGAAGCTGAGCCACTATAAAAGCATGAAAGTAAGGGGAAAAAATGTTTCAAAAGCAACAGGGAGGTAATGGCAGCAATTGAACTTGCAATTATTTATGCAAAGAGAAATACAATTCTGGATGAAGGGCGGCACCTTTTACAACCATTGTGACTTCTCAATTATCAAATTCAGATAAACCCATTAAAAATGTATTGAAAATTGAGAAACTCACCTCGGGATTGCAACCCTGACGAACTCTGACTCCTTTGAAATCAATTTCCCACTAACTTCACAGATGCCAATTTTTTCCCATTTGTTTGCCTTTCATAACATACATAGTATGTTAAAGAATATTTCCTGAAATAATTCTGGGAGTAAATCAGGGGCCTGGTGGTGGCCTGCTGACAGGAAGAGAAATCTGTGTATTTTAGGAAATGTTGGATTATTTTAAATACAAGTGTCCCTGTTCTCATGGCCTCAGAGTTCAGCTAAGCAGCTGGAAATGATGAACCCTTCTCTTCAATTAAGTCATCTCTGAAAGGTCTGTTACCACTCCGTAGCATTCCATCAGTTCCCTTCCTCAGATTGGTACCAAAAGGAAACTTCTAACTTTCAAAGAAGCAGCGGGATGCACCATCAGCTGCCAACCTTACTGGCTTCTTCACATCAGAGTATCCTAAAATGTACACATTCTTCTCTACTAAAACATTCCCACAGGATGTTAAAATGAAAGTCATCCACTTCTAGAGGATGAGTCCAACTGAATCAATCGTTCAGGTTCAACATTTGCTGCGTAACTGCAGGTCTGCACAGGGGATACACTGCTCTCCTGCCTACGCAGATGGTATTAACACGTTACTATCTGTGTCGGTGCATCCCTATCGCCACAATTAGCTTCATAAGGCCACTCATGCGAAAACCTGTTTCCTGCTCCTGTTCCTTCTGGTTTTGAGAAATAGGCAACTACCTGCTGCCCAACCTACCTCTTCAGAGGGTGGACAACTCGCACTGTGAAAAGGTCGTACCAAATTCAAAAATTTTAAAGTCATCCACGTCTTTGCTCTCCATAGGTTCCTGATCCGTGAGGAAGGAATTGATTCCTGATCCTTGAGGAGCCAGCCATGACTGGCTGACACCTCTGCTAGTAACTGCCCTGCAATTAGATGGAAGCTACCTGCATCTATATGTTTCATTTTTGTTGTTTTGCAGGGAGGGGACAAATGTTCCCATATGCAGTGCCATTTCCATGTCACATATGACAAACTGCTGCATTCAAGAGGGCAAAAGAGTCCACAGTAAGTCATTATAAAGTCTAGAAGGGCTGCATTGCCACGTGTGCCTTAAGCATGGCTCATTCAGTCACTCAGACCAAGCAAACGGATTTGATGGAGCTAGTGACTATGGGGAAGATACCTCACAGCTCACGGTACTGCAGAAAGAAACAGATCCTGAAGTTAGACCAGGATTACGTGTTAACTTCTCCACAGCTGGCAGCTGAATGCCCTGATTTCCTCAGCACCATTCCTAACTAAAAGACATACTTGGAGAAGTGGCTTGTTTACCTAGTCAGAATCATGAAATGCTGGTGTAAAGGGTGGGACCACTCAGGATGGATAGTAGGCCAAAAATAAGTCTTACAGTATGCCCCCACAGTGGTTTCCTGTGAGATATAAGGCTAGAGACCACAGGGCAGTACCATAAAAGATCCAGAAACCTTCATACTATCACATAATACCCACTACATGTTATGTCAAATAAGCAACAAGTTCAAGAGTCTGTTCCTACCCAAACACCTCTTAAAACTCCTCTTCTTTGGTGTATGTCCACTGTGTGATGCTCCACACGCAGTTATCCTCATTACCTTGAATTTTATGCAGCAGTTTGCTAGTCCTTTCTTACACAGAGGCATTCAAAAGTTTTGAAACATTCTGATATTCTGATTATTTTGCAACTAGAGAAATGGCCCAGATTTATCAGCACTGTCATTTCCTCGAGGCCTTGGTTTGCACTTCACATGATTTTTTAAGATGCTGAAATCAAAGTAATCAAAACCAGAAGAAAAATAATGGGATTAAAGTTCAGCATAACAACAGAAGGTACAGTAGGATTCCCAAGGAAAGGATTTTCCATCCAGAAGGGTTAAATGAAGGAGTTGGAAAAAGTTGAGGGCTGCTGGTCAGAAAAGTATGACTGGCACTTAGCCACACGCATCTGCTTCAATGTACTGCAGAAGATCTCAACAGCTTAAGAGCTTTCTGTCAGCACATGCAAGAAGATGTATGTGCTACAGAATCCTGTAAGAGTGTTGTCCACTCATTGATTCAGATCTCAATGAGGCTGGAATAGATTTAGGGAAGAGCTTCAAGTTTAGGAAGAAAACTACTTTGAGAACAAAAACGCACAGTAAGTGCAGACATCAGGGAAGTACCGCACAATTTCTCCAAACCAAATGGCTAGTGTAGAAATGTTACGACAGAAGCTTAGTCACCCAGCTCTTGAAAAGGTAATTTACAGTCTGCCTTCTGAGGTGAGCAGGGATTCTTTTAAAGCTGAACGGTTGCAGCAAGTTTACACAGTACATTTACAGGCACTAACACAACTCATCCCAGGCGTCAATTCACAAGGTGTATCCCACCTTCTGTATTAATACAATTAAAAAAAAATGGAGGATCCATTCACCAAACATATAGTTTCCATCCAACTCAGATTATAAACCACCCTGGGACTTTTAAGGACATTCAGTATGTCAGGTAGACTATAACCTGGGGAGGAAATATTACCCACCCAGCCTACAGAAGTACAACAAACAGGAGCATCAGTTGCCTAAGCCTAAACAATATCAGAAATCATGCTTTTCTAGAACCTCTGCCTCATTTTATCATTCTGAGAGATTCTGAAAATGTGGAACCCCATTCTATGCTACAAGAGGTTGTTTTCAAAGTATTGTTATGTTTCCAGACATGCAGCTAAACTGTATTTTGAAAATTTACTCTGAATATCACTTATCTTGCCAGATTACTGCAGTAAAAATCAGTTATAGATAATACGGTGTACGTATTTCTCTTGGGAATTATCTCCAGATGCCACAAACCTCCAAATACTGTTGGACAGATACCTAACACTGAACAGGTTCCTGAGCTTAAAATTAATTTGACTTTCCCAACTCCAGTTGCCTCTTTAGAGGAAGGCTTCTTCAAAAATACTATCTAGAAATGCTATTTAATATTATCCAAAGTCTTGATCATTACAGTCACTGCAACAGATCAAAGCAACACGTTTCTGAGCCCTATTGCTCAAGAACTGCAATCTCTGTACACTGAAATGCCACAGCACTTAAAACCTTGAAAACAGAGGTTAATTAATTTGAGCTGCTTGATTACACACAACTAAAGACTCTGACACTACTTATATCCAGAGCAAGACTATTTAATTCTATGTCTGGGAGTACATAACGATGTTTCTCAGCTGACCTCCTACAATATGAATTTCTAACTTTATTCTTCATGTAGGTTTTCCTGTTGCTTGATATTGGAGTTACAGTGGAATATTACTTCACAAGTGTCATAGCTGCAACTAGAAATCCCCTTACTAATAGCACACAAAGAAATTACTGGGAAGCTATTTTAGTCTGAGTAATCGAAAGCAAAATGTTATTAAATGATAGGGGATGTAACATCTACCTAGGCTCTGGACACCTATAAATAAGGATATTGAATATGTGTAAATGTACTTACATGCAAAAGAATGAGCACTAACTGTTCACCACCCCAGGTGTCTTTAAAAGATAACTCTCACAAGAAAGGATTTGGTCCTGACCATGGAACTACATAAACTGCAGAGCCATTCAAGCCATTCCATCTGGTAGCCATACTGTCATTTTTGGTTGATCTGTATCCAAGTTCCTCAGATGAGAATCTAAAAAGGTATCAACTTTTTTTTTTTTTTTTTTTGGTGTTAATCTGCACAAGCCACTGACCTATTTCCATTCACAGGGATACATTCTGCATTCATGGCCACACACATGTAACAGACAAATCAAAAAGGGATGAAATAGGTTATTAACAAATGTGATGAGGGAGGGATGAGCAGTAAGATGCAGGGTAGTGCTCTGTGATTTACTTCAAAAGAATAAAATGTGATATCCTGTCTTTGAATGCCTAATAAAAGCAGGTATTTCAGAACTGCAAAGTAATTAATTTGTAGAATATGCTACACAGATGAGCAAGTGAGACAGTTTCTCAAAAAGTGTGAAATATTAATACTTTTACATTTAAAATGCTGTAGTGTTTCAGACTGTACTAAAATGATTCCCAAAGTTCAGGAAAGCAATTTATGCTCTGTAACAGTAACATGGGCACCCCCAGCTAGCCCTGCAGAAAACAAGAATACAACAGAAAACTCATCTAAAACATGGCTGTCTGCAGCGAGCGAATGGTTCTTGGGATTAAACTACAGTGTCATTTTGAAATGGAATCCAATAGCTCGAGGTTAAAACATTTTGCCCCCACCGCACAGTCTGTTTCATTTTAATTGACATCAAATAAAAAAACCTGCTCAGGTCCTTCCTCACAGAGTTGTTGCTTTAACTACATAACACTTACTTCCCAAGTGCTGGAGAAAGGCTTTCATGTCAGAATGGGTTCCCTTTGGACAAACAGTGTAAAATGAAAACAGTTATAAGAAATAAAACCATGTTCAGCCCATGAAGGAATCCTTTCCACTGAGCAAATAAGAAAGGAGGGAGCATTGCTGAAAATGCTTCTTCACTGATTTAACAGGTGATCCCAAAATGACCATTATTTGGAGCAAAACCCCACAGTTCTGTAGAGCAGGAGGAACATCTCATAAACAACAGGGAAATGCAGAAATGATGTCACCAGATGAAATTAGAGATTCACATATGTTTGCAGGTATCTAGTGCACAGCAAAGCATCTAGCATTCTTCCCCTTTGAAGCTGATTTATGCAACAGACATTCCCTTTTCTTTCCTCCTCTAAGAATGGTAGAAATTTTGGTATCAAAACCAACTCAGAGAAACCAGAATTTCCATTCTGTATATTTTCCTGTACCACACCATCAAATAATGAAACTGAAAAATTGATTTTGCTATTCCCTTTCAACCACTGCTATCTTCTGCTCAAGTTGAGGAGGGTTTTGTTTGTTTTAGAATCACAGAACTGTTCATGTTGGAAAACACCTTTAAGATTATCAAGTCCAACCCAGCACCACTAAACCACGTCCCTAAGCACCACATGTACAGGTCTCTTAAATCCCTCCAGGGATGGTGACCCAACCACCTCCCTGGGCAGCCTGTTCCAATGTCTGATAACCCTTTTGGTGAAGACATTTTTCCCAATATCCAAGCTAAACCTCCCCTGGCGCAACTTGAGGCCCTTTCCTCTTGTCCTATCACTTGGGAGAACAGACCATCACCCACGACCCTGCAAACTCCTTTCAGGCAGTTGTAGAAAGGCATAAAGTCTCCCCTCAGCCTCCCCGAGGCTGAACACCCCCAGCTCCCTCAGCCGACTGCGGCTCCAGACCCTTCCCCAGCTCCGTTGCCCTTCTCTGGACACGCTCCAGCACCTCCATGGCCTTCTTGTTGTGAGGGACCCAAAACTGAACACAG
>NW_010234329.1:0-5269 GCF_000690775.1 Eurypyga helias
CAGGGGGGCAGAAAGATGCTTTTGGGGGGATGCTGACCCCACGCACAGCAGCCCACGGGGGTTGTTCTCCCCCCGCCATAAGAACAATGGGAGGAAGCGTGGCCACATCTGTTCCCACCACCGGCGTGAGTTACCGGCCATCCCGCTCCGCGGCGGCCCCCAGCCCCTCTTACGCACAGGGAAACCGAGGCACGGGGAACTGGCACTGAGGACCTGCCCTACACAGGGGCTCCCAGCCCCACATGGGGCAAGACCCCAGCTCCGCAGGTGCCGACGGCAGAACGTCCTTGGCTTCAGCCACGAGTCAGCCCACCCAACACCAGGTTCCACCGAACAGCCCCTGCAGAGAGATTTAAAACCTACCTCAACTTCACCCCAGCTCCTTACCCCTGAACGGGGTTGCCATCATGGCCTGGGATCGGTGTTAACTTCTTCCCAGCATCTCTCATATCCCTCTCCAGAAGAAAAACCACTTCTCCCTCCTCATACCACACGGAGACAAGAGCTTTTACAAGCCACAAGCCCACCTGGGCAGAATCTGGTCATTTGGCTTTCGCCAGGTGCTTCAGATTACCCATCAGACAGCCCCCAGCCACCTGGCCAAACAGCACTGACCTTGCCCAGCCCCAACGAGGAGTTCTGCTCCTATTTTCACCCCAGAAAAACTTCCCTGGAGAAAACCAACTCCTGACCTCTCCCACCCCGTCCACACCCCCCACCAGCTCTCTGCAGAGCCCCTGCAAAAACCCTGCGGTAATTCCCATCGGTACCCGGTCTGGGGGTCTTCCTGCCTGGATAAATTGGAGATCCCACAAATCAAATCATTCATTTTGTTTTAAGAAACACCCTTTATAACGTTAAAAATATTGGAGGGAAATGAAATCATTATTTAGGCAAGGCTTAGTGGATTTAATTGCTGCTTTTCCATTGCATGTAATTGGTGTTTTAAGTTATATTAGTAGTGTTTCCCATGGAGAGCCAGGTGTGTGCTACAGAAAGAGGGTGTTATTAATAGGATAACTACAATTAAGTGTAATTGGGATCATCATATCAATCATTCCATGGAGCAGCACAAGCTCAGAGTTTTCCACCTGATTTTCTGATTGTTTCGGCGATGCATCCAACTGCAAATGCTTTCCCTGGCTTTGGGCACAGGCAGCAAAAAGCTCCTTAACTTTCTATCCCATCAACCCACTGATGGAGACTTAACCCGAGGGCCAAAAACCCACCCCAGTTGCTCCAGTGCTTCTCCAGACATTCGTATCCATCCCTACCTGGCTTGGGTAGAGCAGAAATGCCTCTGTGCCACAGAGCTCCTGCAGTCTGGTTGGTTTTTATTTTTTACTGCAGAGATTTATCCGTACACCCAAGAACAAGATGGATCTGCCCGAAAGAAGATCGGTAGGCAAAACCATGACTGCCCTTGTAGTCTCAGAGAGGTGAAAAATAATGCCTTTTTCGATGGGAAGAGTGAGATTTCAGGAGTGTTGATCATGCTACAGGGGAGGACAAGAGATGGGGCTCTTGGTGGCCTGGGAAGATGCTGCGGTGGGTACGATAAGCCATACCTTGCAGCAGCCATCCTGGTACCCTTCAGTCCTGATCTGCAAAATCGCACCAACAGGGAGCATCACCCTTGTGCAAAGCCACCCGCTGCTGCATCACCTCCATCCCCCTCTCCTCAGCATTGCCAGCACTGTCCCTGCCGCACCCCAAAACAGACCAGGCCTGGGTAGCTCATGGTCCTTCCACGCTGTGGTTTCCCATCAAGGGTATTTCAGGTGACGCTTAAGCGTGCGGTGTCACCCAGAGCTTTTGCAGCCCAACTGCTGCCTGATGGGGTGCCTATAGGGAGCTCAGCCCCATAAGCACTGCAAAAGCAGCTCAGAAGGCGCTGCAGCTGCCTTGTAAAGGAGTCCTCAGGCATCTGCACCAGGATCAGACTTACAGCTGGGCCTTACGGACTGTGTTGGGTCAGGAACAGGTTGCAAAAGCCCCTGTTTGAAAAGAAATGGGTCATATCTGCAGTCTCTACTAGCAGATGCCCAGTCACCAGTGTTACCCCATCCCGTTACCTGAAGTCCTTTCTGCTCTCTGTAGCCAACCCGCTCTCAGTCTCATACCTCTTTGTACGTGATGTGTGCACTGAAATCGATGAAAACACAAGATCATGGAATCATAGATCCTCATTTTTTAATTCAGACACCTTGATCAGGTGTTACAAGCTCCTTCCCCCCTCCCAGAAGGGCTAAGTGCTTCCCTACTCCTGAGTTATTCCGTGGTTTTTATCTGTATAAAGATCCAGCAGCATCTGCTTCATTGTCTCATTTTCTATTACATTCAATTCCAACAGTTTCGGGGGAGACAGGACCCCTGGCCCCGTCATCCTTCCACCGAATCTGGGCATCAAATCCGGCTGCTCACAGGCAGGGGACGGGTTGTACCTTGAGCCATGTACTGACCCAGGACAGGGAATCCCAGGCACTTCCCAGCTACCCAAAACACCCCCGACCCCAGCACACAGGGCTGCCTGGCTTCTCCTCCGCTCTCTTTTCCCTAATCCCTGTACTGGAGGGTGTATATATATATATATACACATACCTGGAGGGTATCCCAGCCGGATATGCCCTCCTGTTTGTTTGGGGGGAGAAACACCCAACCACCCTGGCACTTGGGAGTCAAATCCAAATACAGAGCCTCCTAAAACCGGGCAATTTCCCTACCCTGTCATTTCTGCAGTGCTCCCTCTGGCTTCCAGGTTAGACCTGGCATGGTGTCGGGCAAACACCCGTAACAAGGCAGGGGGAGGGTTAAACACACATGATCTCAGTTTGCGGTCCCAAAGGAGACAGGCTCTGAGTGGCTTCGTCCAATGCCCAATTTCATAACCTACAGTTAATTAATTTAAGTGACCCCTAGGCCAGGTGACACGGCCCTGATGAGCTCGGGGGCAGTTTCCACTTGGCCACCAGCAGCCTGACCCTAAGGATGGTGGGCTGGAAGATACAGCCTGGTGCCCATCAGCAGCATTCGTTCTCCCTTTTAAATAAAGCCCAGCCCTGCGGCTCTGGCCGCCCCGGGGTCCTGTGCAGCAGCAGGAGATGACCCCTCTGCCCCGGGCAGGGGAAGGAATGCCCTCACCCTGGAGTTAGCACCCCATTACCAGAGGGTTTGGTCTTCTTTCAGGTTCCAGCTGCACATCCAAGATAAGGCAGTCCACCTGCAGAAGATGAGAGACTTTTTTTTTTCTCCCCACTGAAACTTTTACCAGCTGGAGGATGGGGCGGAGAAATGTTCTGCTTTTGAGCACTTGCCCAACCACGCTCACTGACTCCTACTTCACGCTGTAACGAGGGTTCATTTGTGCTCCTTGTCCCCCTTTCACCAGCAACGTGCTGCGTTTATTCATGGGTGACTCCTGTTCTTGCCCTGGGCTTTGCTTATTCCTCGTCTGCAAGTGTAATTTTTTAAGGGAGGGGAAGGAGAATTCAGGAATATTGTTCCTGGACCAGCACGGGAGCCCTCGCAGTGTCACCCACACCCTGAGAGCCCCGGGGTGGCAAACCGCACGGGAAATAAATTAAGGATGAGAAACCTGAAGGAAAGGATGAAATCCCCAAGGTGAGAGCTGAGCACGGGGCACATCCCTGGAGTGGCTCCGCTTCCACAGGAGCTCAGATGCTTTTCACAAATTCTTCCCTGCTGCAGTCCCCAGCCAATTCTCTGTAACTCAGCAGAAAGTTTGCAAGACGGATTTTGTGCCATCCCGACTCCAGTTCGCAGGGAAGGTTGTGCAGCCTCCTAACGCCCGGATGTGCTGCTCCGTTTGTAGAGGTTTGTACATACGGTGCTTGCTCCAGCGTCTGCCGTAGGGGTCTCCTCGCACCCCCGTTTCCACACGGCGTAGACTTCAGCTCCCTGTGTTAGGGCTTTGCCCTGCAGCAGGCTCGACTCCACCCAGGAAGACACTAAGGAGGATCTTGTCTTAACAAGAAGCCAACTGGCAGAGGAGCAAACAACAACATGAGTTAGTACGCACCCCGGCCGGCGCCGCTCAGCACCCCAAAGGCACCGTTTCTCTCGCGAAGGCTCTTTCGGCAGCAGCCCGCGATGCGCACCTTGGCAGGGTTTGGGATTTGCTGAGCTCACGGATTGTGCTCAGGAGCTCAAAGCCAAGGCTCTTGCCCCAAGCCCTCGGGAAAGCATCCCCACCAGCAGCCCCCCCCCGCTAGCAGTGGCCCATGGGTTGCCTGGGTTGCTTGGATATAACACCCATGAGGTGGGAAAAGGAGGCTGGGGGGAGTTTTGCAGTTGCACCTGAGGATCACGTGTGCCCGAAGCGGGCCGACGCACGGTGCCTGCCCTCGGTGGCTGCAGGAAGGGACTTGCCGGCGGAGCTGTGGCGTGGGAAGCGTGGCCAGGCTGAGTCACGCTGTGTCACCCCACAGAGCCCATCCCCTGCGCACGAGCTAGTTTTCCAGTCTCCAGCTACTGCAGAGTTCTCACATGGGACTGGCAAAACTCACTGGCAAAAATCCACAAGTAAAGGTGCCCTCTCTCCCCTTCACTCCGAAGGAACAGCCCCCTAAACCCCTCTCCCTCTTTCTAAGCATCTCAGACATGCCTCAACAGTCCTTTGCTCTCTGCTTGGCATCCCCAGAATCCCTGCTCTTCAGCGCTGTTCCCCAAACTGGGCTCTCCCAGAGCTACCATCCAGCCCCTGAGCCCAGCCGCAGCCTGGCCTTGGCAAGAGGGGAAGGGAGCAACAGGCAGGCCCCTGAGCACCAAGTGGGAAAACAAGGAAACATTTCCATGTATTAACTTCATTTCCTTCATTTCCTCCGGCCCGGCAGCCTCGCTGGCGGGTTATTAATAGCACGCTGCAGACGAGCACCAGGGCTGGCCCGGGATCCAGCCTCCCAGCACCCACCCCAAGAGCCACCCGTCCTGGCACCCCTCCGTGCCCGGGGAGGGAGGACGATGCTGGTGGGATCCACTCTCTTAACACGCTGAAAAAACCTGTCCCTTGCAGCTGCACTGCAAATGCCTCACAGGAAAACAGCACTGAGGAAAGATCTGGGAAACACCCAAGTTTTTTGCTGCTTCCCTAACTTGGGATGCTGGAAACCATGTTTTTAACATCAAAACCCACTGCAGTCTCATTATTTTCTGTCTGGGGAGGAGGAAGCGATGGTGTCCTGCGGTGGCAAAGCAAATGCCGCTGGGATCCAGTGCAGCAGAAGGAGCAGAGTGGAGGCAGCTACAGGCA
>NW_010234329.1:5299-14029 GCF_000690775.1 Eurypyga helias
CGGCTGCACCCCCAAAAGCAAAACAACCCAATAAAAAAGCACAGTACTTTCTTTTAACGTGAGAGGCGGCCTTTTTGGGCGAGCAGCGGATGAGAGAGAACAAAGCTGGATGCTTGCCAGGCAGGCAGGGAGGTTTTGGGTCCCGTCTGACGGGTGCTTCGCCCCGGCAGCATCTTTGGGATTGTTCTGCTTTGATGTGCTGCCCAGGATGTGCTGGTAAGGGGAGGGGGACCCCTCTGCGACAGAAAGCCCCACCAGTGTCCCGGCCAAAATGCCTTGTTGTCCATCTTTTGCTGTTCCCATGGGATGGCCTGCAAGGAGACAACATCCTCCTGCTCCCAACGTTCAGCCCGCAGCCACGCACCTCTACCTAGGGGGACGGCATTTCTGAGACCACCAGCCTCAACCACGCTGGGGATTAGAGCCAAAACCAGGATGAAGAGCCCGAGTGGGCAGGAGGGAGGTGAGCAGGAGCCTCCAGGTCTCTCCCCAGGGAGAGGAGCGATGCTTTCAGCCCAGCCAAGCTCCCCCTGTTGCAGGGGTGCCGAGCCATTAACCCTGTAGAGCAGCTCTGCTCGAACCAGTCCAAACGTGCACGCTGGAGATGGGCATGATCTCCAGGAGCCAGGAGCAGCCCCGGGGAGATTTCTGCAGTGTGACTCACGCTCGCCTGGTCCTGGAGCAGCTCGGGAACCCGGGCAAAGCCACCTGCAGCCCAGTGGAGCTGGAGCCCAGCAGAGCTGCCAGCCTGCCCTCGCCACTGGGATGGCTCCTGCTCGGCAGCGGTTGGTCGGCTCGGAGCAAGGGCACGGCAAAGCTGCAGAAGAGGGGGAGAACCGAGGAGTACTGGCAGAGACCCTTTTCATCTCTGGATTCTCCAGAAATAACCCCCAAGGTCCTGTCTCCTTGGTAGGCTCTGCAATAGCGCTGCCTTAGCAGGGAAAAGTGAATGAGCACAAGTGGAGGAGAATGCAAGGCCCCAGAACCAGGCAAAGGGCTGCAGTGGATTTTAAGCCTGGAAAAAAAAAAAAATCGTTTATCCAGCCTGCCCTGAGTCCCCTGGGCCATGGAATTTCACCTGCTGACAGGAAAACCACCTGGTTCTCCACCACACTGGAGAAAACACCTAATTTGAAATGGAAGACTTCAGAGCAACGGAGAGTTCACCGCCTGCCTTGCAAAGATCCCCCAGGAGCCAGATAACCTCTGAAAAGCACAGGCCTCACATTTTGTGGGAGGTTACTGAACTGCACGTCCAGTCCTGGCTCTCCCCAGAATATGCTTTTGAACAAGGGAGGATCCTAAACCCAATGGTTCTGACCTCCAGCCCCGACTCCACCCCCTCACCTATGTGGTGTATGGTGCTGGCCCCCCCGACACCACATCGTTTCTCCAAACCATCACAGTGGCAGGATGACCCCTCAGACAGACCTCGGAAGGGTTTTCTGGAGACCTGCCAGCTCCTCCTGAGATGTGAGGACAGAGCTGGCATTCCCCAGGGAAGGCTGGTTAGGGGTTGGAACGGCTGAGCTGCCACCTGGGACCACCCGGAGTGGCTGGAGGAGGTGGACAGGAGTACCCTCACCCAGCACCCTCCGCTGGATGCCGGCACAGCATCACAGCAGGATGGTTTCTGCCGTCCCATCCCTCCAGCTCCCCTCCCAGCCAGAGGGGATATCCAGTGCCTCCAGCACGGAGCTTCCATGACTAACGCACTATGGCACAAGTAACACCCTTGGGAAGGTCAGCTTCATGATCCACCATTTTGGTGGAATTTCCAGTAGTAAACAGAGAGGAGGAATGTGTGGGACAAATCAAGACAGGACTAAAATGACAGGCAGCGTGGGAGTATGGGGGTATGCTGACAGCATAGGTCAGCAAGTGAAAAAATATATATGTATTATTTTGGCTTATGTTTTGTTATTGATATGCATTCTTCCAGTTACACACTGCTGTAAACAAACCCCAATGTCATCCCCACCGGCATACCCAGAGGTGTACTTTAATTTTTGAGCCAGCCAAAAGCCGATGTACCTGGTTGTTCATAATGGAGCTTGCAATATCAAAGCTGATCCGTCTCCTCAAGCACTTGTTCCAGCGCTCACCCTTACCCCGACAGCTTTTTGAAGCCACCGCTGCTATCCCTTGCTGTCCAGAGCAACGTTTGGTTTTGCCTTGGCCTCAAGAACCTGAACAAAAGCACCAACAGTGATGTAACAGCACACGTGCCCGGGTGCATTTTGCACCAGGAAAAGGAAAAGAAAATTGCTTTTTGCCCTTGGCGTGAGAGGTGCGGGCAGGGTTGACCCCAGGGAGCTGTTTGCAGCCCTTGCAAGCAGCTCCCACAGGCACTGTGCTCCCGGCTGGGGTGGCACAGGCAGGGAGACGACATTATGCATCATTAGTGGTACCACTGCCCTGCAGATCACCTGTGGCGAAAAGATTTCTGAAGAGAAGAGCTGGAGAAAGTCGAGGCACGGAGAGCCAGGAGAAGGTCGAGGCATGGAGAGCCAGGAGAAGGTCGAGGCACGGAGAGCCAGGAGAAAGTCAAGGCACGGAGAGCCAGCCTTGCAACGAGGGAAAGACACGTGGAGCTGCATTAGTTGTCCCCTCAAAGGCTAAGACATACCTTGTTTACAGGCAAATACTTATGCAGGAAGAGTAGCCAGCAAAGGATCCTGCAGGCAAAGTGCTCCAGGGCTGTTAGTCCTTGTCCTGGAAAACCAGGACTTGAATTCACGGTTGCAGGAGGGTCAGTAAAACGGTGTTACAGCTCCCAGGGCTGGCTCGGAGCAGGAGCACTGCCCTCCTCTGCAGTCAGCCAGAGACCATTGTAGCTCAAGATCTGTTGACTCTGAAAAGCTGCATATGTAACCAGGCAAGTCATACACAACAATATCAAACGAGCATTAATTCTGGGGCCAAAAGCTGGTGATTTATTTGTCAGGCTGTGTTAATGTACCCGTCTCACCACAGAAGCACTCAGCCAGCTCTGTTTCCTACAGGCTCCGGCTCAGCTGCCAAATCTATCTCCTCTGATAAAATCACTATTATTTGCTTTTTAAAACAGTTTAAACAGTCCTTCCATACACCTGATTGCACCAGCAACCCCTTTCTGGGGGAGGCTGCGCGATGCTCGGAGTGGCTGCCACCGACCAGCATCCCTGCGCATCCGCACTGCACCAGCCAAGCCGGCTCAGCCCTGCCTGAGAAAGGGCTCCAACAGCAGCAAAACCAGGAGCTGCCCCTGTGGTTTAACCCCCCCCACGAATTCCCTGCTGATTCCTCCATGGTGCAAAGCTGTTGCTTTTCCCAAGCCCTCTGGAGTGGGCAGCCAAGTGTGCGGTGCCGTGGCCATGGTACAGCTGCTGAGCTGACTTTACCCCAGGTTTAAAGGCAGTCCCAAAAAATGCCTGTTTGTGGCCAGTTTTGCCTGCACTACATGGTGCCTTGATCACTGCAGCTCTCCTACTTTGAGGAGATAAGTGTTTCTCCTAGATCCAGGTGCCAGCATTTCTCCTAGATGCTAAAAATTGTAGGATTTGTATGGAAAAAGAGGTGAAGCCTCCCCAGGGTGAGCCTGAGCTAACAAATCTGCTGGTTTCTCTCATTCCAGGGGTCTCATTCCATCCCCCTTTCCTCCTTGGCGCACATCTCTCATTAGCCTCAAAACAAGGATGCTGTGCAGCAACCAAAAATATTCCCAGAGAGGTCAGTGTTACAAGATAATTCAAGAAGAGGAAAAAAGTTCCTAAATCAGGACTGACAGTTGACGTGTCGCGATAAAACATCAAGTGCACGGTGCCTCAACCCACCTTACTCACCGCTCGTCACCAAAGGGAGATCACCTGCAGACCAGCAGCTTGCTCCAGCGTTAAAAGCATCTGAGTTCATGCTGCTTTGGGTCAATATTGGGGGATTTTCTAACACAGCACAGCAAAATACGATGACCTCATCCCTGAAGGGGACTCCAGCCTGCGACGGGTGGGAGCCTGGAGAATCTGTGCTGTGCCGTCCTCCCCAGAGCACCCGAGCAAGCAGCCACCGAGCAAGGTGCCACAAGGCCAGGAGAGACTTTTTGGGTGTAGAATAAGAGCTGCAAGACCCAGTTTTGATCCGGGCATTTGCTCCGGGCATTCGGGCCTCAGAGCAGCCAGCATGTCGTGCTAATGAACGATCCATAGGCGCATGCCAGGGAGTTTTCTTTTTCAGACTGTTTCATGGGGTTTTTTTTAAGAAACAATAGCAGAAAAGAGCCCTCCTCCCTCCCTGGGTCTGGCTTAGTTCCAGATTTCACTATTTTTTTCCCCTAGTTTCACACCAAGAGGCACTTCATCATTGCAAACAAGTAATCGATCCAAAAAGGAGTAGGAGTCCGTAGAGGATAACAGCATGTCCTTGGGGTGATAATACACACATGGAATTTGACTTCCCCACGTTAGCAAAAAAAAAAAAAAAAACCCACAAGGAAAAAGGTATCAGAGCGTGGCGGGGAGGCAGGAGATCAGATCAAACAGATCAGATCAAACAGAGCAAACCTCCCGATCAAAGCCAACACGACTTCGCGTGTCGCTGTTCGACGGCAGCAACCCGGGGCGGAGGAGGAGGAAGGTCCTCAGACGCGCTGGAACCGCACACGGGCACCAACACGCGAGCTCCCGCCTTCTCTCACTGGGCCCCGTGCGAGAAAGCGCCGGTGCTTCCCACCACTGAGCCCTCTGCACGGGCACGCAAGCAGGATTCGCCCCAGGAGGAAGGCAGGGCGCAGTGCCCAGGGGCTGGAAAGGCATCTTCCAAGGCTGGAAGGAGGAGGAGGTGGTACAAAGCCCCATTGTGCTGGGTTGGGCTATTCCCAAGGAAAAAGGAAAATCAGGGTGGAGCCAAGCACATGAAAACTGCAGGGAGGAGAGATCACCCAGGGAGCAGAGGGGAGCAGGCAAAGGGAAGCAGTGAATCCCCACCTCTCGCATCGTGGAAGGAGGTTAACCAAGGCACAAGCAGAAGATGGAGCACAGACTGCAGTGCCCGCGCTGGAGCCGGCCTGGGCGGTGTTACACCGGGAAGGGAGCAGCACCGGCAGTCCGGGGGGGCCAAGCTCACCACCATCACCCCAGCAGCAAGAGAAACCTCTGCAGGTCTGGTCGAAGCAGCACAGCCTCACTCCCCCATCTGCACCGACCCTTTGGAGAAGCTAAGTAATGCCCTGGAAACCTTCCTGTGCACTTCCGATGCGCGGGGAAGAGAAGGGAGTCTTCCTCAGCCAGCTCTTGGCACAAGAACAGAGCCAGCCTCGTGTGGCTTTATAAAGGATTGGTTTATTTATACGTTGGTGGGTCTCTGGCATCCTGCCCTTTTGACATCCCTTCTCCAAATGCAGCAGCTCTTGCCGGGCCCCAGAGCACCTGTCAGGGGTCTTTAGGGACATCTGAGGTCAGCAGTGACATCATCAACTGCACTGGCCAAGGGCCAGGGGCAATAACCCAGCTGGCAGGGTGGAGACTGGCCCGGGGGTACCTGAGCTGGGCAAGAACGGTGGCCACGGCCAACCAAGGCACATGCGTGGTGATGAGGCAGCTCCAGTCAGGCTGGGAAATCAATCCATGTGTCGGGGCCTGGGATGGGCTGGGGTTGAGCTAGAGCCCTGTATCCCTACAAGACAGCCCAGGGAAGACTGGGGAGCCAGGGCTGAGCTTAAATGGGCTCCTGGGCCCATGGGTGTGGGTCCCAGCTGAGGATGCTCAGGGTCTTTAAGGGCTATTAGTGCTCTCAGGGCCTAGCAGTCTGGATCCAAAGCTGTCCTGGGAAAAGAGAGAGAGATACGCCATGGCCTAAAAGGATGAGATGATGCAATGGGAGTTGGCGTTCAGGGAGACCCCAGATCATTGGGGTCCCCATGGGTCTCAGCAGCCCATATGGGGACAATACAAGGGAAGCACAAACCATCACCACCTTTGCTCTGCTCTGTTGGATGAAAACTGTGCACAGCACATACGGAGCAGCAAGCAAAGCGCAGGCACGGGAAGAAATAAAAGTTCTCACCCAAAAAGTCCAAATGTGTCACTTGGAACATGAGCACAAATCATGGAGAAATCCTCCTCGCTGGTCCCCAGGCTGGGAGAAGCTGAGCTGCTGGGACCAGAGTGTTTCAGCCCCCGGCTACGTAGTTTTCAGCAGGCCCTGTTCACTGCAACAAATAGAAAAAACACAAAAACTCACATTCACCCCCCAAATTCATAAACAACAACTGTGAGGTCTGAGCTGTGTCAGAGAGACTTGGGCGCTGTGCCTTTCCTTTAGCTCCCGCCGTTTCACCAGGCTGAGCACGCAGCGAAATCCCTCTCTTCATCTCCTGGGCGTTCCTTCCTCAAGTCCTGTTTTCAGTCACCCTTAATCGCTTTTTAATCATAGTTGAGTCTTCTTTGCCTTTGGCATTCCTTAATCTTGGAGATGCTTCTCCTAAACCAGTCATGCCTCTCATCCCCCCCAGGGCCCCCACGCAGAGGGTACAGGTCTCATCCCAACGTTTCCTTCACGTTAGCAGCTTCTCCGGCCCTGGAACTCCTCATTACCGACGTCTGAGGTGCACGAGCTCCTCGTGACATGTGCTAAGGGTGCTGACCCTTTTGCCTTGGGCATCCCCAGCTTGTTGGCATCTGTAGGCAGCCTTACACCTCACTGCCCTTTGCTGAAGTGTTTCTGCCCGCTGGAGATCTCTGCTGGAAGGGATCCCACAGCCGTGCCTGCAGGCTGTCCCACCACGAGGCTGCTCCGTGCAGCCCTGACTGCGCTATCCTGCCCCTGACGGACAGCCACCCCTCGGCCCTGTCCCCTTCCTGGATGGTATTTATGGGAATTTGAGCTGGAGAACAGGAAGCAAGTGCTGTGAAGACCACGAGTGCCTACTTGCTCCTGGTGCTTTCCAGAAAGCCGATGAGCAGAGTGATAATGCAATGGTAGCAGACGTAGCCACTCGCAAACCCCGGGGACGGAGGAGTGAGCTCGGTGAGGCTGGGCAGGGAGATGTCCCACCGGGAGGCAGGTGCCTTTTCTAACTGACCCCCAGACCCACCGTGGAGAAGCTCTGCTGCCCTCAGCTTTCCTGCCCATGACTTTTCCACCATGGTTTTGACACTAGTGATGGGGAGATCCATGGCTTCCAACCACAATTCTGCTTCCCAGCCAGACCTGGGTCAAACCGGGCTGCCTTGGGCTCATCAGGACCTTCATGGTGGCTTCTCCGGGCTCCCTCTCCTTTTAGCTGGAAGAGCCATTTGGGGCTCTTCTCCCCTTACTCATAAGGGGAAAATGAAGGGGCAGTTTGGTCTCCTCCATCTCCCCGAGATCCCACCCAGGAGGGGACAGGGTGCCATCGCACTCGATGGAGACATCCCTGTCCCCAAGCGCTCCCCCCGTGCCCTGCATCCGGGCTGAGCCCCTCCTGCTGCGGACACTCTGCATCCCAGCCCTCCCTGCCTCCCAAGAGACACCTTTTTGTTTCTTTTGACAACACGGAAACGGGAGGAAATACATGAAAAGCTGGTGCCTGGGAGACGGCAACCTCTGTCCTCCTTCCACTCCGCTTGCCAGCAGCGCCTGCCTCCAGCTCCTATGGGAGAGGCATCCCAGCCGCCGGGCGAGCAGCACCTCCGGGGAAACCAAACGTTCCCGGGTGAAAGCTGTTTTATTTCCCTCCCAGTGACAAGCTGGTGGGACTGGCAGAAGGGAAGTGGGGTGCGAGGAGGCTGCAGCCAGACTCCAGGGCTGCAGCAGGGCTTGAGCTCGTCAGTCCCCCAGCCAAAAACATTTCCTTGGAAGGAGAGGGATGCAGGGAGGGAGGAAATCCAGCTGCTTGGCACTGGCAGCTCCCAGAGAGCAAAACGAGGCGATAATTGGGTTTATAATAAAACATGATCCTTCAGGCTTCTCCTTATGGTCTCCAGGAAGCCTTATTCATGCCCACCCTCCGGAAGCGCAGCCGGGGAGCACGTTTGAAGGGCAGTGGCTTGCACGTACCTGGACCTGAGGGTCAGAACAGAGGAGGATGGATGGCACCCCACATCCTTCGACCCCGTGCTGGCCAGTGGGCGATTCGGCCAGCTCTGCCGAGGCCAGCGCGTAAGAGGCTTTGCTTTGAACCTCTCTGAAACTCAGCAGAAGAAAAAACAATAATAAACCAACTGTTATACAGGACAGATAGCTAGAATTATAGTGTGTATGTCTTGCTGACATGCAGCTAAAACCAGGACACGTTTTCAGGCTCTCTGACAATGGGAATGACCGAAAGCCTCCGCCTGCCCAGTCTGGGGGGGCAGAGGCCACTGGTCTTGCTGGTGGTGCTGGGCTGCGCGGGTCCCTGATGCCCTCCAGTGCCTGAGCACGCCGGGCAGTGGCTTTGCCCACCTGGGTCCCTCTCAGCTGTGAAGCCACAAAGAACTGGCACCCAGGGCCCCCCGCACGGTGTGTGGGAGCTGTGGGTGGGGTGACCATGCAAACCCTCTGCTGCTCCCAGCACCTGGAGCCACCTCGCGCGCAGTCGGATGGCACCAAAGCCACCAAACCCCTCCCCAGTTCCCTCCCCAGCCCTCCTTCAAAGTGAGACATCAGCAGCCAAGAAGCTCCCAGGGGCTTTGGGGTATTCTCCTCCTCCTTCGTGGCTTTGATGGGGGACAGTGAAGATGCCGACGCGTGTGGCTTTGAGATGACGACGGCTTGTCGTCGGCAGCGCGTGGC
>NW_010234329.1:14239-16887 GCF_000690775.1 Eurypyga helias
TGGAACGGAGACACTGATGCTGAATCCGAGGGAGGCCAGACCTGCAGGAGGGTGAAGCAGACCCCACTCCAGCTCGTCTCCACTTTTCCCCTCTCCGTGTCCCCAGCAAGTGCTCCGAGCCCTTGGGCTGCCTTTGCAGCTTGCCGGAGGATTCTGAGGGAAACCTGGCTCAGCTGCACTCCATCCCAATAACTGCAATAACTGAGCTCTCCCTTAGAGGTCAGCCCAGCATCAGAACTGGTCCAAAAATCCCCACAGATGGATGCGGTTCCTGCAAAGAGCGGGAATTTGGTAAAAAACGCTGTTCAGGGAGGGCAGAGGATGGTCCTCAACACTTTCAGCCCCTTGCCTTGCTGTTGCCAAAGAGTATTCCCAAAAGCCAAGCTCTCCCACCCGCCCCGGCTCCTTCCCACATGCTGGCTGCTCCGAACTCCGTGTCTAAGAGGGATCCTCCTGCTGGGGGAAAGCCTGGCTGGCTCCAGTGGCTGGTTTTTGGGGAGCCAGGAGGACCAGAGGCTGGCCTTGCTGCTGCAGTATTTTCCATGCCCAAAGCATCCGGGATACCCGCTCAGCAGCCTTTCCTCTGGGCTTAATTCCCCCTTCCCTTCTGCCCTTTTTCACAGACAACTGTGACCCAACAGAAATACCCACCAACACCCCCCAAAGTCATCACTGACAGTTCATGTATCAGAAAGCAAATAACTTTTTTTTTTCTTTTTCTTTCCCCAAATCCCTCCAGCATAAACCAGATTTCAGAATTATACTAAAAATAGAAAGATTAAAAGTAAACCTCTGGCATAGAGCCCCCGCTAGCGAGTGGCACAAACCGCTTGTGGGACCTTAGGTGGAGCAGAAGACGGAGACGGCTCTGTCACCGAGCGTCAGGTGACACGACGGCCACCCCTCCGCCCCCCTTTGGACCAGAGGGATGCAGAGCATCCCTGTATTGCTGATGGGATGCTGCGAGGAGCCTGAGGCAGGCTTTTGGGGGTCCCCCTTGCTGGGGGTGATCTGCCCATGGTGAGCCAGTGCCACGTCCCTCAGGCCCACCCACAGCTTGTCCCCTCTTTTTCTTACTTAGGGGAGCTCAATTAAAGCCTGAAAATGCAAAATGAGGATAACCTGAAAGAGGTGCAAATAGAAAGTAAATAAAAACAACTCCACTATTTTTGTCATTACAGAAAAATGCACAGAGCACTAGTGGGTTTGAGGGTTTGGCGGCCCATTTGCGAATCCCGTGCTTGGCAGCACCCACCGTGAGGGAAAGGAAGGGTATTCAAAAAGAACGTGACCGTGCGGCTGCTGCTGCCGCCCACTGCTTAGCCCTCACGGGAGTTAAGGACCAGGATTATCCCAGCGGGATGCTGGGGAAGCGGATGGGGGGAAGCAGATGCTCGTCCCAGCCCAGAGAGACTCAAACAGGAGAGGAACCATGGATGTTACTAAAGCTTGGCCTCACGGTGTCTGGAGGGAGGTTAGAGCCGGTCAGAGACTCCGGATCTTTCCGCCAGCCCTTGGATCCACGCTGGGATCAGCAGCTCTGCCCCACACCTTTACAAACAGGGGCAGTTTCAGGAAGAAAAGCCGGGTCGCAGGGAGTGATATGCCGAGCGGCTCTACACCATGCCAAGCCATGCCTGGGGGTGCGATCCAGCCCCCACGAAATGGCAGTAATTAAACAGCAGCCACTCATTCCCTGCAACGAGCCTGAACTCCCCCAAGTGCCCAGCCCTGCTTCCCTTCAGCCTTGCCTGTTTCCAAGGTGAAACAGTATTTTCAGTCATCTTTTTCCATCTCTGCAGTCTTCAGGGGGGCACAAAGGGTTTTGCCTGCCTGAAATATTTTCTTCTATGACACTAATCATGTTAATTATAGAATCATAGAATCACAGAATGGTTTGGGTTGGAAGGGACCTTAAAGATCATCTAGTTCCAACCCCCCTGCCATGGGCAGGGACACCGTCCACTAGACCAGGTTGCTCAAAGCCTCATCCAGCCTGGCCTTGAAGACATCCAGGGATGGGGCATCCACAACATCTCTGGGCAACCTGTTCCAGTGCCTCACCACCCTCTCTGTGAAGAATTTCTTCCTGATATCTAATCTAAACCTCCCTGATTTCAATTTGTACCCATTACCCCATGTCCTATCACTACAGGCTCTTGTTAAAAGTCCTCTCCCAGCACCCTTGTAGGCCCCCTTGAGATACCTTCAGATACCCTTGTAGGCCCCCTTCAATTAGGCCTTGTCTAGGCCGCAGATCCCTCCTCTGCCTGACTCCATTGCCTTTGGATCTACCTCACTTGGTGCTCATCCGTGCTCTCACACCCCTGAGAGCAGAGCCCTGCTTGGAGTGAGGATTTAGGGAGATGAAGATGAAATTAAATCTACAGCCAAGGTTGCCGGGCCGGGTTGGGCAGCAGAGGCAGAGTCAGAAGAGCTTCCTGGCCACAAACCCCTGACAACCGCATGAGCTGGCTATTACCACACCCGGTTTGAGATCGGAGCTGGGATCTCAGCGGGATTGGGGCATTCCAGACCCTGGGGGTCTCCTCGGCACGGCTGTGTCCCCACCGCTCCCCCACCTCTCCCGTTACTGCTGAGCTCCCTCCTCAGGCTCCAAGGCCTGAGGCCTCACAGCGGCCTCACCC
>NW_010234329.1:16990-17281 GCF_000690775.1 Eurypyga helias
GGGTGTGGGTAGGAGCGGCTCCTTTGAGAAGCTGCTGGAAGCTTCCCTGGCTCCGAGTCTGGCCAAGGCCCAGCCCATCAGTGATGGGGGCAGAGCCCCTGTGGGAACATATTTGAGGGGAACAAACCCCAGAACTGCTGGAGAGCCTGCAGTAGCGAGAGAAGGTGTGAGAGAACAGCTCTGCAGACTCCCAGGTCAGGGAAGGAGGGGGAGAGGAGATCCAGGTGCCGGAGCAGAGATTCTCCGGCAGCCTGTGGCGCAGCCCGTGGCGGGGCCGGCCGTGCCCTCCTG
>NW_010234329.1:17433-23170 GCF_000690775.1 Eurypyga helias
TTGGGAAGAACTGCATCCCATGGGAAGGAGTCACGTGGGAGAAGCTGGTGGAGGACTGTCTCCTGTGGGAAGGACCCCCGGCAGGAGCAGGGGCAGAGCGTGAGGATCCTCCGGAGGAGGAAGGAGCAGCAGAGACACCGTGTGATGGGCTGACCCCAACCCCATTCCCTGTCCCCCTGCGCCGCTCAGGGGAAGGAAGGAGAGAAATGGGAGCAAAGCTGAGCCTGGAAAAAAGAGAGGGAACAAGACACACCCCAAATAAACTAACAGACCAGGAAACTAATGCTACTAAATAACAGTGCTGATAAATTGTTAGAAATGCTTATTGTACAGTAAAAACCCAAATTAGAACCGTGCCTTCAACCCCTTCTCTTCCATACCAAGGAACCTACCCAGGAGGCCAGCCAGGGAGCATGGGGGGAGGCAAAGCCATCACTGGCTTCCCTGCTCCCATGGATGCCACTGAAATTCCTGTCATAAATGACGCTGGAAAGGAAGGAGCCTGGCTCGCTGCCGCGTGCCGATTCATCCGCAGCCGCTGGCACCTTGCAAGGACGGACCCCTCCAGCGATGCCTCATTAACTCGGAGCCACGCGATCTCTGTTCCTCGTCAGCCCTGGCCGCCGCTCGGCCGTGACAGCAGAGGACAAGGAATGAGGAAGGAAAAATCGACTCTGCGGGCTGGTGCCTTAAATGATGGATATTTTGCAGGGTTCATTTAATGGCACGGGGTGTGTTACAGACCAGAAGCGTCCCGTGTTCTTTAAAGCATCTCTTCTGTTGCCTTCTCCCGCTGAAAAAGCCACTTCACTTGCAAATAATCAAGAGATGGGAGGGAAGAGATTAAATCAAGCGTGAAATAACCAGGAAAAAACCCCAAACCACAAGGAAAAACCAATATTCTCTAAAAATCTGAAGTTTATTTAAGTGAAAGGAACATTCATTTTAAGACACAATCAATACATCAAAAAGTTTAAAGGACTAGTAGCAATGAGACCAGAAAGAAAATGAAAAAAACCCCCAAAATTCAGACAGGTTGGTCACCTGGGAGAAGCCACCCCACTCCCTGGGCACCAGCAGACCAGCTCTGCAGCCAGGAATCACGGGCGACCTAGGACAAAAGCTAATTATATTATTTTTTTTTTTAGAACTGAGAGACTTTTCTAGATTTTAATTTATCATTTCACGCAAGTGGAGCTTCCCTGGTGACCCAGTACTGGGAAGCCTCAGCTGGAGAGGAGGGAGCTGCAAAATTAAGGGGCAGAGGGAATGTGAAATGCAGCACGGGTCCAAGCGGCCCAGGAATGTTTGCCGAGCGACCTGCCCATTCCAGGAAGGGGAAAAACCCATTTCAGGAAAATTTAAAAGCGCCCCACTGGGTGAAGAGCTTATAATTAAAAGACACAGCAATATACGCAGAGCCAAACATCTCGGTGGCAACTGGCATCTCTCTGGCATTGGCGGCGGGGAGAAAGAAGGGGAAGAGATTTGCTTTTGGCTGTAATCTTTTAGCGTCGTATTTGCCTTTTGCACGTCACCGTGACGTTGCTCTTGCCTGCTCCATTCACCACCCCGGCCTTCTGCAGAGAAGTTATTTCAGCCCTTCCACCCCGCACAGGGCTGCAAACTCCGCAGGGGCACAACTCCTGCAGAGCCAAGGAAAGAAAGCAGCGTACTCATCCCACTAAACAAAAAACCAAGGCGAGACGAGCCACACTAACTACGGTCGGGTCTCAGCTTACCAGAAGCTCTCCCTGCCTTTCTGATCCCCAAATCCAAGGCAGTATTACTCCGGGATCATTCTTCGCTAATACTGGCATGGCAGGCAGCACAGGGCTGGAGCCTGGGGAGCTCCAGCCTCGCGCGGCAGGGGAGGGAGGAAGGGACGGCGGAAAGCCCCGCTAATCCCACGCGGACCCCAGGATTATTCAGAGAGCAATCCTCACACATGGAGCAGGCGACGCTGCCTGCACAAGGGCAAAAGCTGAGCTCCCAGCCCGGCCAGGGAGCACCAAGGGGAGAGGAAATTCGTCACCGGTTTCAACGCGCCGATCAAGAGCATCTCCTGCCCAGGGAGCTAGGAAAAGCCCTGATTTGGGATAAAATAATTTAAGCACACAGAAGGGCAAGCCCCAAGTGAAATCGGCAGTGTTCTAGTTTAAGTCAACAATTCTTTTGGGGATAAATCACCAGCCCACAAATTCCGATTGCGAACAAAGCGGAAAGGAAGGAAGAAAGAAGAGTTGACGGGTGTGACAAAGCAGGATTAGACCTCGGCAGCGTGTGCACTGCTAACGGGCCGGCTGCTGGCCTTCAGAGCTGGCCCGGGGGGTAAAGTGGAACGGCACGGTATAGCAGACGAGGAGCGAGGTGGTTTCCTTGCATTGCACGGGCAGTGGCAGCAGCAGCAATAATTGCCTTTTCTCCATCGGAACAGTAAACCACACCACTTTTAAAGGACCACGTACACGAGTAAAAGAACAGTCCATAAAATTTCCCCGTGAATATAAAATGCAAAACTATACAAAAATAGATAAAATTGACCATTTGCTTACGTGTATAAAAACAAACAAGAAAACCCCGAAGTCCCCAAAATGCAATACAGAATTACTTGGTAGACTGACCCAGACGTCAGTGGTTTCATCTCAAGTCAACAGCCAGGATTCATCACTTGGAGGCAGGACCTTCCCTGGAAGGCACATATGCAGGAGAGTTCCTCAACAGGAGTTCTTCCCTCATACCTTGGCAAGACAATCTGCTATTCCTGACTTATTTATGACCTCTTTCTGGTTCAGAAGCCCTTTTTTCATAAAAAGCCTCAATCACCACTCTCAAATTTGAGTTCCTCGGGTAAGGCAGTATTTGACTAACGGCTTGATCCAGATCAAGACCAGAAGGTCCTACGTATCCCGGGGCAGACTGGTATTTTAGGAAGAGCAGCGCATTAAGCAGCGAAATCCAATCTCTCTGCAGCAGTGATAATTTTACAAACTGGCTTAGCGCACTGAAAATTCTTATTTCTTTGGGTTAATGGGGCAGAATACGCCAATAATCCAGCAAATTAGCTCCAAAAATGCTTTTAGAAAACTCATTTTAAATCAACAGCTATTTGCTTCATTGAGTTCACATCCAATCGAGGGGAGAAACCTTTGGTATAAAGTCAGATTATCAAGTCTTGGCTGTATTGCTTTCACACATTCGAGTCTAGAGGCTGTTTTCACTAAGCTTTGCCTCCATTACGTACCTACAACCCAAAGAATTATTCCTAGAGAATGCATTTACAACTGAACATTCACTTCAGCACCCAGACACTTTCCACACCTCACCAAGACTTTGGCAAAGGCTGCCCCACGTCTGAACGAAACGCTACGCAAACCCCCTTCATCCGTGAGATGCCTTTGGTGACGCCGGACCAAACCAGCAACGACCCGAGCAGCGAGGGGCGGCTGCTCACGCCCAGCGAGTACTGCCATCGCCTGCCTGCGTGACGGCGTCCCCGGCATCTCCAGAATTTGCTCGTGGCTTTTATTTTGCAAGCGGCGGTGACACATGCGGTGCCCAGACCTGGCCCTGTCCTGACTCCGAGCAAGAGGGGAGCCTGTTCCAATTAGGCAGCGTTCGTTAGCAGACGCTCACGCGCCGTGCTAACGAGGGACGACTGCACGCTCAGCCTCGGAGGTGAGGGGACCTTCTGCTGGCCGACTGCGTCCCCTCTAGGTGGGAGATGGGATGTGGAGCGGGAGCGGCATCGAGAGATGGGTTTGTCCCACAAAATCCTCTCCATGTGCAAGGGACAGGGAAAAAAGCGACATAAGAGGATTCCTGTGGGAGCTCCCTGCAGAAGTACTGGTAGGAAAACACTGAAAAATTAAGGTCTAAGCCCATGGATACACAGATGGAGCTACTCTAGGCTCGGCGTCAGGAAAGGAAAAACCACGTAAGGAAACCACGGGCAAGCAAAGCCTGGCTCTGCCCCTCCCTGCTCCTTCACAGACACACAAGGACACGGTTGTAGGGAGTCTCTTCCCATAAAGAAATATTGGGGCCTCATTTTGCTTGGGGAGGGAATAACAAACCCAAAACAGCTGCTTGTGCTGGTAAATGCCCCATCCCTGGGAGTGTCCAAGGCCAGGATGGATGAGGCTTGGAGCAACCTGGGCTATGGAAGGTGTCCCTGCCCGTGGCAGGGGGTGGGGATGGGGGGTTGTAAGGTCCCTTCCCACCCAAACCATTCCGTGATTCTGTGAAATACAGCGATGCCAGGGAGCTGCTGACATGTCCCACCGGAGCCACATCTGTACGGGGCTGCGGGCAAGGGTGCTGCGGGCAGGAGTTGGCAGAAGTGTGTTAGGGCTGGGCAGAGCCTCCCCTCGCCCTGCGCTTTGCTCCGGAGGTGGGAGAAAACTCTGATGCTTCCAGTTCATGATTATTCTTTTTGATGCTACAAACTGCTGCAAATAAAAGCTGAAAAGGGGCAACTCGGGGAGGAAACAACAACAACAACAAAAAAATCACCAGTAACTGAATTAAAATCAGAATACAGAGCCTGGACAGGAGGAAGAAGCTCTGTAAGTCGCAGACGGGGAGGTTTGGTTTGGAGACAAGTGTGTCTGAGATCACGGAGGACATGGGAAAGGCCTTGAGGACCAACGGCCTGAAGCAGTTGTTCCCAGGAGCTTGTGTGACCTCCTCAGACAGTCTGTCTCCTTAGCTTGTGTCCCTCCTCCACGCTCCTTCAAAGAGGAAAAAGAAATCCAAAACCTGCAGCAACCTCCAGCTTTTTCGTTCCCTCCAGTCAGGAGGAAGAAGTCGTGAAGCCTAATTTAGGCTGCGTTGCATCCTGTATTCCAATTAACAGAATACTTTCCTCGTATGATTTTATGCAAAGAAAACAACTGTAAAATAATTAAAAAAAAAAACCACCCACAAAACTTCCTTTTGAATAAAGGAACATCTGCAACTTTGCAGCCACAGACACATTCCAAATTTAGCTTATTTCCAAGACCTCAGCCGTGTGCCCATGGCCCAGGAGAAGCGAAGAGCTTGGGACAAAGAACGGGAAAGGTTTCAACTGGGAATTACACACCGTGAAGACAGACCACGACAAAGAAGGGACCAACACTTTGTTCTCAAAAGGGACACCATCGACAGCACATCTCTCCAAGGGCAGGATCTTTCAGCAAATTAAGACTAGACCTGGAAAACATTATCAGCATGCACACACGAGCTCCTGCTTTCCTCTGGGGCAAGGGGGGAAAAAAAAAAGCAGCAATAAATAAGAACGTTACTGCAAAGTTCCCATTTCAGGTGACTCGTCTCCCATTCTCGTTCCGGAAACAACCGGCATTCTTCCTCCCAGCCTCCCCAAACCGAGACCGAGATGGAAGACACCCGAAGCGAGTCTGAACCAAAACATTTCACTAGGAAGAGGAGGAAAAAAACTCAACTTCTTTCAAATGTTTCCCCAAGGCTTGCTACTCCAGCTCCAGTCCTGCAGAAAAAACCCCAGCTGGCACGCGCCGGGGCCTACTCCTGCACTTGGCATTCAAGAGTGGAAAACAAAGTGCCTCCGCGTAAACGTACAAACCCCGGAGGCGGCTCCGAACCCCGCCAGAGCATCCGCGGTGCCGAGGCCACGTACCACGGCTGCGGGAGAGGAGCTCGTCCTTACCAGCCCAGCCCGAAACTCAAGTCACTCACAAATTGCTTGCCAACGCTTATTTTCTCCCTCCCTGCC
>NW_010234330.1:0-697 GCF_000690775.1 Eurypyga helias
GGTCCTCTCCGTATCTGCTGGGATTTGGGGCAGAGGCACTCTGGGTCCTTCCCTCTCCCATCCCCCTCCCTGTGTTGGGAAGGGTTGGGGGGTGTTTGCCGATGCCAAATAAAGGCCCTGGGGCCTGTCCCAGGAACACCCCGTGCTCTTTCCCGTCCTGTCCCATCATGCCCAGGGATACGTCTGTGGGTCCAGCTCCTGCCCCACATCCCTGAGAGCTGGCTGGGAGAGAGGGGCCAGCCCAGAGAGTTGAGTATCCAGGCAGTTTTGGGGGTTTTAATAGGAAAAAAAAGGAGCAATTCCCAGTGAAGGGACAAAACCAACCCAGCAGCGCTGCTCGCCCCAGCTGCGGGAGGGACGCGGGAGCTGGGATGCTGCTGTGCTGCGGTCAGGGCAGGGAGGGGTGACCGCTGTGGCCAGGGCCACCCTTCCTTGGGGACAGAGCCCACCCCACCCTGCACACGTGTCCCCAGGGACTCCCGCGGCGTGTCCCGGGCATCCTCACAGCGACGTCCCCAGGGTGCTGTTGCCAACATCGTCGTAGTCTCTGTCCCCCGGGGGCTGTGCTGGGGGTTCCCCTGGGGAACTGGGGAGGGGGGGGCTCCCACCTTAAGGGACAGCAAAGGTCGGTGCCATCGGGGGTGCTGCTTCGTCTCCCTCCTGCCAGACCCTGACTGGGATCTTGCTGCAGCCCCCC
>NW_010234330.1:954-1333 GCF_000690775.1 Eurypyga helias
CCGGGGGCCGGGGGGCCCCCAGCCCCTCTGCCCTGTGGGTGTTCCCCGCTCGGAGATGTCCCCAGCACCGGGAGCAGGGGACTGTTCTGGCACAGCCATAGCATCGTCATAGCCATCCGGGGGGCCGTGCTCGGGCAGGGCAGGGTTGTCTGGGTCCGGGATGAGGGTGAACAGGAGTGAAACCCGGGCTGTGGAGGGGGTCTGGGTGTGCCACCCCCCTCCAGCCACATGCCACAGCACGGGGTAGCTGTGTCCTGGCCTCCTGCTAGGCTCCTGCCCCTGTGCCCTTACCTGGGGCTGCCTCAGGCTTGCTGTCCTCCGCGTTGTTCCCGGTGTGACTCGGCGGCTTCGTCCCCGACCTCTCCAGCAGGGACCCTGG
>NW_010234330.1:1469-1925 GCF_000690775.1 Eurypyga helias
ATGAGCTGATGCTGCATCATCAGGACCCGGTGCTGTGGTGGGGCTGTGGGGCTGAGCCCCCCATCTTTGGGGTGAGCTGCTGGGCATGAGGAGGGGGTCTGCACCGACCTGAGCGACTGGGCACCTCCTGGTAGTCCGGCATCAGGGTGTAGTCCAGCTCCTCGTAGACGGCATCGGTGGCATCCGCGGCTCTGGCACGGCCTGAAATGATGGGCAGCGCTTACCCGGGGCTGTGGGCACCGTGGGTGGCACCAGGGTCACCCCAGGACCCCCAGACCAGCTCTACGTTGGCACCCAGGGGTGTGGCTGGGACCCACCTCGGCGCTGAGCCCGGTGACGGTAGGTCTGCACGGCCAGGGCGCCCAGGGCCAGGCACAGCAGCGTCCCCAGGACCCCGCACAGGACCGTGAGCACCAGCACGGTCCCCTCGGCTGTCGCCGGGGTGGCGATGCTGGG
>NW_010234331.1:0-303 GCF_000690775.1 Eurypyga helias
TCCTTCCCATCCCTCCCCACAGGACGTGCTCCCTCTGCGCTGCTGCCCGCCGGCCCCCCATCCCACCGGGAAGAGACGCCGGGCCGTGTCAGGATCGCAGGCTCAGCGCCGTCAGGCGTGAAAAAGACTGAGCTGGGAGGTGCAAGGGTGAGTCCCTGGGTCTGCCTAAGGATCCATGTGAAATCAGCACACGGGTGGGGGAGGATTCAGAGCCCCCGGTATGAAAAGAAGGAAACAGAAACCCTAATGGGAATCCAGGATCCTCTGAGTGCAGCTCGTGGGCTCCGGTGGCTCGTGTGGGTT
>NW_010234331.1:570-3006 GCF_000690775.1 Eurypyga helias
GGTGGGGGCCCGGCGAAGGCGGGGCTGGGGCCTGCCACGGGGCGCAGGAGAAGCTCCAGCGTTGCCGAGTGACGGTTGGTAGAGCCATCTCAGCCGAATGATTTAGGAAGGGATATTCCCAGGCTGGATGTCAGTCATGGTGAAGAGGACTTTATGACACCTTTGGCAACCGTTAGAGCTCTGTTTACCCACCCTACAGAAAAGCAAAGTAACTGGGCAATTTTTATTTTACTTTTGCTGTCAGTGTTTTATTTGCAGGCCAGTACTGAGGGGCTGGATTTATGGGAACGGCTTGTGAAGCTTTGGGCTCCCACGCAGCGCTGGGCAGAGGCTCTGCTCTACGGAGATTCGACACCGCTTGCGTCCAGCACGACGTCCTTAGGTCAGTAGCTCTCGTAGGTCACCAGTGCAGAGACCAAAAGTGCTTGGACTCTCCTGAGACACAATTCTTCTCTAGATACGCATCTTATACCATCAATTAAGCGCTCTCCCTATTTAGATCTTGTTCTGAAACGTCCTCATCTGTGAAAGGTCTTTTTCTCAAGGAAGCTTTGCAGCAGATTAAAAAGCCAGAGCTCTCCGAGGGCAGCAAATAGCTCGTGAGGCTCCTCTAGCAGGGCACCCCGGGAGCGTGCCAGCCCCAGAGGGCAGCCGTGTCCATCCAGACGGCAGCGCAAGCACGTGTCTTCAAGAGGTTGTGCCCCGTGGGACAGCACCCGGGGCAGGGCAGGAGCCAGCTCCGGTACCCAGTGCAACCCACACAGGAAAACCAGGCACTGGGTGGGAGAAGGACAAGGCGCACGAGCAGAGCAAGGACTGCCGAGCTGTGTCCCGCTCCCCCCGGCGCATTGCCAGCAACAGCTGGGAGGTGGCTGGTGAGGGGCAGTGGTGGAGCAGAGGCGAGCTGTGCTCCTTCTTCTCCTTCTCCTTCTCCCTCTCCCTCTCGCTCTCCCTCTCGCTCTCCTTCTCCTTCTCCATCACCCTTACTGCTGCTGAAGGGCAGGAGGAACGAAGGCCGGTGTGGTTTGGGTCAGCAGTGCTCTCCAAGCCCCCGGAGCCCCGCAGTCCAAGCACAGCAGCGGCAAGGGCCCTACGCTGGCATTGCTCCGTCCCCGACGGAGCGGTGAGCACCGGGTAAGAGACCGTCAGGCTTCTGCAGCTTTCAGAGGGACGTGATGGTGCTTTTGTCTCCTTGTCCTTGTGCCTGGGCTAGTTATAAGGGATTGCTTTTAGAGAAAGCGCCTGTCAGCAACTCCGACATCACCCGCTGTACGTTTTGGTGCCCTGTGTGGTCCTAATTGGTTTCAGTGGTACCTTACACAAAATTGCCTGTCTTACTGACGCTGGAAGTAAAAATGTGCACAAGTTTTGCAGCTAGAGAGTGATGGATTGCAAGCTTCCTTCTGCCGTGCAATTACCTGAAGGATCTGTGTTTTCCCTAGTAATTTAGAATAATTATCCTTGTCTGCAACCGACGTTATCCATGCTTTATCACTCCTGTCCTGGGGTGGAAAAGGCAGTAAGCTATCATTCTGGAATGAAATAAGTTCTCAGGGAAATCGGGATGTGAGTGACTTACTTGTGTGTTTATGGAGGACAGACGCTACCTGGGCCTATTTACAGCATCGCCGTGGGGCTGGCGGGGCCAGGAGCTGGCGAGGGGCCGGGCTCTCCTGCCTGGAGAGCCTTGCTCCTCTTCGGCCGGGGTGCTGGGGTTGGGTGGGGATGGCGAGAAGACGGGGTCAGCCCGCAGGACAGAGACCCCCTCCTTGGCCCTGAGCTCCCGCCGTGGGGCTCCACAGCTCTGCCCGCTGCCGCGTTGAATGGAAGAGGCTAAGAAACGGTCTGCGGGATGGGGAAGGGGAAGGGGAAGGGGAGGAAGGCAGAGGAGAGGAGCGCCAGGCTGCAGCTCCCAGCAGCCCTACTCTGCAAAGGGAAATAAAAGCCCGGCTCAGCATTCCCAGGCTGGTAATGGCGTTCCTGCGGAGAGGGGGGCTTCCAGCCCGCTCCAAGGAGCCGTGGGGAGAGACCCTCAGACAAGGAGATTGATTCTGCAGCTCCCAGTCGGCGCTAGGGCCGAGCACAGTGGCACTTGCTTCTTTCAGAAGCATTACGGAGACAATTATTGCCTTTAATGCAACCCAGAACCTTTGGGTGATGCTCCAGTCAAGAGATCGGGAAGCTTTGTTTATTTGTTTGTTTGTTTGCTTATTTATTATTACACCACCCATCTCCCTTTCAGTCAGGGGAGCCAGATGGCAGCACTAAAAGAAAGTCAACAGCAGCACTTTGGGGAAATAAAGTGTGTTCATTTAAAAATAAATAAATAATCCATGCAGTCCATTAACCAGAGCTTAAGGCAAAGAGCCTTAATGATTTTCTTACTTAAAAGGAAGGAGACCGTTCTGAGAGTGCTGGCGGGTTGGGGGCAGACGC
>NW_010234332.1:0-928 GCF_000690775.1 Eurypyga helias
GCCCCGACCCAGGGGCAGGACCTTGAGACTGGGCAGGGCATGACACTGGTCAAGCTTGTTCCCGCTGACAACATCAAAAGCAAAGAGCGTGCAAGAATGATGAGCCAGGAGGGAAGGATATTTTCCTGGTGGCTCAGCCGCTTTCCACAGCTGTGGAGGAACAGAGAAGCAACAGCAATCACATCTCCCCCTACCAACAAGCTACGTCATCAGCCACCCTGAGCTTTCCTGAAGAAGTTCAGCATCACTGTAGCCACCCATCTGGCTGTGCACAAACTCTCTTCCCCTAACGCTGGAGAAAAAGCCGGGATAGCAGCAGGGCCGGCTGCCCACGCACGCTGGCGAGGGGGCAGACACACAGTAGCTCGCTCAGCTCTGAGATCTGTGATCCAGGGTTTCTCTGTGAGCAAGACCGGGCAGGTGAGCACAAACAGCTGAAATCTTCCGGCGTTAGCATTCCCAGCAGCCCCAGAGGAAGGACAAGGCTGCGTTCGGCACCCACAGAGGCCAGGCACCAGCTGGGTGCAGGAAAACCATCTCTCCTGAAATGCTTTTGGATTCGCCTGCTGCCACTCGCTGCCCGGGCTCCTGCACCCCTTACAAAGGGGTTGCAGTTAGGTCCGGTATTTGACCTGTACCACACGAATTACACCCACCCTACACCAAGTATCCTTCTCCAGCTCTGAGAGACACAGGAAAACCAGAAAAGCCCCGCAGAGAGCAGCTCTACCCTCGGCTCCGTTTGGACGTCAGCAGAGCTACGTGCCTGTTCTCGCCTTGAGACCCACGGATGCATCCCATCGCCGCCCGTACGATACACCCCCGCCTCCTGTCTTCCGAACCCGCACCTCCTTCTGCCCGGACAAGGCTCTGAGGACAGGCAGCTGCTGTCTCTGCCGGGATACAGAGCCGTAGGTGCCGGAGCCTC
>NW_010234332.1:1001-1887 GCF_000690775.1 Eurypyga helias
AATTAGCACTGAAGAAGCTCAAGAAAACGCCTGTAGGAAAAGAAATGCTTGACTGGAGAAGCGGGAAGGGGAATTACTGGCAGAAATATAAAAAAAAAAAAATGTACAAACCAGGAGGTGTGTTTCTTCCATCTGCAGAATTTGGGATGACTTTTTGGATGCTGAGCTAGAAAAAGTTACCATCCGTTCAGGAAACAGTGCGGCTCCACACACGCTGCCTGGAAACTCTTCCCTGGCGCTGCAGGTGGCACAGCCGAGCTGCAGATGGGGATGCGGGGATGCGGGTTCCGTGGAGCAGCTTCCCACGAGGAGAGGGTGCAGGGAAGAGGGTGAAGCTGAGGTCGCTGTTTGGAAAGGCGACGCCTCTGGCCGGGGTATTCATGGAATCATAGAATCATAGAATGGTTTGGGTGGGAAGGGACCTTAAAGATCATCTAGTTCCAACCCCCTGCCATGGGCAGGGACACCTTCCACTAGACCAGGTTGCTCCAAGCCTCATCCAGCCTGGCCTTGAACACTCCCAGGGATGGGGCATCCACAGCTTCTCTGGGCAACCTGTCCCAGTGCTCCCACCCTCTGCGGGAAGAACTTCTTCCTGATATCCAACCTAAACCTCCCTGTTTCTATAACGTATTCTGCCCTTCTTCCCCATGGAATCGCCTCCCTTGTTTCCTTACGGGCTTTGATGGTGGGTGGGTATCAGGGGTAACCCCCAAACCGCTCCCGCGCTGGGGCTGTGGTTGCAGAGGTGACGGGACCAGCCTCAGGTCCTGCCTGGGTGGGAGCGGGGTGGTACCAGTGCCCCCGCGCCCCCCCGTCCGCTCGCGTGGAACAAGTACACAGAAAACAGCGATTTGCTGCGCTCCACGGGAAACAGGGATGCTGG
>NW_010234333.1:0-1111 GCF_000690775.1 Eurypyga helias
CCCTTGGGCCACAGCTGTCTCTTCTCTTTTCTCCTCCTTCCCACATCCTCTTTTCCCATCCTGCTCCTTCACTTCTGTCTTTTTTAATCCCTTTCTCTCCTTTTTCACAGCTTTTCCTTCCCTCCAGCCAAATCCCAGTTGTACCTTCCCGGCTTCCTCCCCCGCTGCCCGTCCCTCTCCAGACACCACCGTGCCTGGGGATGGCACCAGGCTCGGGGCCCGCTCTCCTCTCCCCACTTTGGTGAGCCAGAATTTACAGAACCTGAGCAAAGATATAAATATATAAATCTATTTAGCATTTAGATTCTTGAACCGGTCGTGGCTGGGAAGTTCCCTTGGACGTTGCGGGAGCGGGCTGACCGGGGGGTTTTGCAGGAGCCCTCAGATCGGGGTATCACACAGCACTGCACTGGCCCGCGCTGGATGTGACCTGGGGACCGGATGGTCACCGCTCCCATCCCACGGGGCTCCTCTGTGTCCGCCTCTCAGAGGGGGACAAGCCTTTGTCAGGGTGTTTTGGGGGAATTTGGTGATTTCCTTCCCAGCCTTATCCAGGAGCAGCTCCCAGTGCTTCGGGCACTTGCTCCATCCCATGTTTTGTCAGCGGGTTCCCAACCAGCAGCATCTTGTCTTGGCGGACATATGTGTTGTGCCGGTGGTTGGGACAGTGGGATGGATCCTTTCCATCCCCTGATATCCTGGATTCAGGGTTAGGAAGCCTCCATCTCCCGACTTTGGCCTCCTCAGGGACCCCTGGGTGCGACGGGACCCCAGTGCGTCCCACCACGGGAGAGGAGAGCGAAGCGGGGGGTCGTGGAGGAAGGGGGAGGCCGAGGAGGGGGAGTTTTTGTGCCTGCGAACGGTCAGTGGGGGAGGAATGATTCATCTCCGCTCCTCCGCGAGAGGAGAGTGGTGCAAACAGCGTGATGAGATAGGAAGAGACACGATGTCATCGCAGCTGGAGAGCTGCAGCCGAGCGGCCCCGTCGCTGGATCCGTGGATCAGGCTGCGCCCCTGAGAAATCCTGCTGGAGAAAAAGCCGGCCTCTTTTCCGCTCTTATTTTTACTTTCCTGGCATCTGAACCCGCTTTTTGGCAGCCATAGAGGCGGG
>NW_010234333.1:1412-2405 GCF_000690775.1 Eurypyga helias
CTTTGTCCCCGTGTCCGTCTGCAGGCCTCCGGCACGGAGGGGACACGGAGCAGGGGTTTTGGAGACACCCACCCCACGGTGAGGATGAGGAAGGGGCTTCCATCAACCCCAGGCAGGGAATTCACCTTCTCCCTGCTCAGCCCTGCCAGGAGCTGCCCAGAGCTGTTGGTGCTTGTTCTAATTAATCCATGGGCATTGTTAAACGAGTCTAATTCCCATGAGGAATCTTTTCCTTAACTTGCCAAGCAGCGACCTGAAGATGTGGATGTGCCGACATTCCGGGTGAGCTCCCACCTCTCCGGCGTGGAGGGCTGTGGAGAGGCTACCCAAGCCCACCCTGGCACGCCCCACCCAGGATCCAGCCCTGTGCTCCCAGCAGAGCCCGTATCCCGGCACTGGGCTTGCTTCCGGCATTGCATCCCGAGGCATGAGGGGAAAAGTGCCCCCTCTTAGTGTCGTTAAGGGATAGAAAACACGGGGCTGAGAGGAGGCTGCGAGGGACCACGGGGGGATGGCGGAGGGAGGATAATTCCCACAAATCCCTCGTCGGGAGGAGAGCCGGGATGGGCTAGTCGACGGGATTTGCTTTCTGGGTCAGGAGTTCAATGCCAGGCTCAGGTTCAAGTGACCTGTTGTGTTTGCCAGCTCCTCCTGCCCTCGTTGCCTCGAGGAAAGGGACGTGGCGCTCACAGCGGCCAAGGGCTCCTTTGGAACACCGGGCAACCAGGAGGGCAGGACAGGGCTCGGATCCCAGCTCCGAGTCTCGTCCCGCTGCCCAGACGCCCCCTCCCAAAGGCAGGAGCTCTGGGGGACAGGGATGTCCCCAGTCACCGAGGCCATTCCCAGGAGCGCTGCTGGCCGCTCCTGCATCCATGCGCCTCCAGGAAGGTACCGGAGAGCTTTGGGGCTCCTCGTGGGACCGCTGGAAAGGGACGGTGGGGCGCAGAGCGGGGGGTGGTCTTGCCTGCCTGGCTGCTGGGAAGCCCGTGGGAC
>NW_010234333.1:2423-2990 GCF_000690775.1 Eurypyga helias
TGGGCTCCCTCCCAGCCCGATGTTCCTTGGGACAAACTCCCTGGCCATCCTTGGCTCCTGCAGCTCCATCGGTGCCGACGGCCCGACTCCCGTCCCGAGGGTTGGGCACTCGCAGCACGGGGCTTTCGGGGCTGCGACCCCCCGATGCGGAGCCAAACCTGTGCGGGAGCAGCTGAGCCGGGGAAGGGGCGGGAAGGTCTATTTATAGCCCGGCAATTAAGCGGATGCCGTTAAAAATTAACGGCACCTCGAGTCGTTAACGAGGACCGGTGCCCGCGGCCGGGGAACAACGACCCGCCGGCCGGTGCCGGCACAGGTTTGTCCTCGCCGGGGGGAACCGCGGGGAAGCGGCGGGGTGGGGGGCAGAGAGTCCCCCAGGGCTCGGTCGTGGGAGCTGTGGGTCGGGGCTTCCCCACAGCCAGATTCCCGGGATCCAGAGAGGCGGGTGGGACCGTGCAAAGGAGCACATTCCTCATCCCTGGGAGTCTGTGCCGTCTGCGGGGGACGGGGAAGCTGTTTCCGAAGCTTTGCTGGAAGTACACGGGCAGGGGGTGACGGGACAAGGGG
>NW_010234333.1:3117-3351 GCF_000690775.1 Eurypyga helias
GCTGGGAGCACCCTGGTCTATGGAAGTTGTCCCTGCCCATGGCAGGGGGTGGGACTAGGGAGCTTTAAGGCCCCTTCCCACCCAAACCATTCCCTGATCCTCTGACAGGAGCCAGGACTGCAGAGGGAGGAGTGGGAAGGGCAGTGGGAAGCAGCTCCGCTCCTTCCCGCGAGGAATGTGGGCTGAGCAGCATTGGATAAGGGGCTGCCCAGGGGAATCCCAGGAATCTGGGGA
>NW_010234334.1:0-451 GCF_000690775.1 Eurypyga helias
CATGCGTGGGAAGCGGCTCAGCCGGCTCTGCCTGTCCCTGCCCTCCTGCACCTCGCCTGTCCCGGCAGCCGCTCCACCCCAGAGCCAACGTTCCCCGGCCCCACGGCGCTGGAGGGGGTTGCACACGCCTGCAGCCCCACGCCACGATCAACTCCATGGGGGGACATCTCCGTGGGGTCTCATCCCACAAGAGCTCCTGGTCCGTGCTTGAAGAAGCCCACCAGGAAGGCTGACCTCAAACCCGTCCTTAATGAGAGGGCCCCCCCCAAACACGCTTTCATATCCCCCAGCTCTGGGCTCGAGCTGACCAGTGCTTTTGCAAGCCAGATAGGATTCATAGAATCATAAAACCATTTAGAATTGTTTAGGTTGGAAAAGACCCTGAAGATCACCAAGTCCAAGATTCATCACATCCTGTTTTGCACATTGGCAGGGGGGGAACTGCCCCACA
>NW_010234334.1:471-13103 GCF_000690775.1 Eurypyga helias
GGTGCTGTGGAGCAGAAGCAGCCCTTCTCTTTGTGATGCCCCTCTTCAGGTGGGCTGAACCACCCGAAATCTCTTGCACAGCCCCGTGTAACATGGTCCTTGGTGCTGGGGCTGAGCCACTCAAGGTAAATTCTTCCTCACGCCTTCCCAGGCTTTATATTTAATTACAATTTAATAATCATTTAATAATGATTCACATACACTCCACAGAGCTATGGAGCAATAATTGACCGGTTCCTTTATTGGAAACCACTTCTGGCCAGGAAAGCTTGGCTCTGACGTGGCTTTGATCAGCTCCCTACAACCCACACACACCTATGCTCGTGGCATCGCCTGTGCCGAGGCCGGTCACGCTCCCCCGTCGTGCCGCAGAGTACCTGTGGTCAGCTCTCGGTGAGCTACTGCCCCTTCCCAAATCTTTGTACAGGAGTGACATCGTCCTTTCCAGAAAATGATGGTGCCAGGGTCATTTCCCGCAGCTCTTGCCCCTCTGCGATGAGCAGGTATGGCTGAAGAGGAAGTCTGCAGGGGGGAAAAATCACACGGTTTTCCCTCATTCTGCTCCTGAACCATGGGGACTCCTTCTCGGGATGAGCAGTCACTGGGAAAGTAGAAACCTATTTTTCAAACATCAGCAGAGCTCCTTAAAATCTCAATAAATGAGGTTTTAATCAAGGAGCAGGGCTCTGCTTGCCCCACGCTGGGTGGGATGAGCAGGTGACCTGGGACAAACTCCGGCTCAGCAGTGGGATGGGTGCATCCTCCGTGGGAGCGGGTGGTGGAAGAGTGACCTTTCCAAAGAGATCAACCCAATGAGATCACCCCTGGGATCCCAATCTGAGCCGAATCCAGCAGCTGGCTTGGGCTAAAATGGAAGGGTTCGTCCTCACCTTTCCCAAGCACATCCCAGCCATTAGGAAACTGGCATTTTCCTGGGGAGGGAGATGGCCTGGGGTCTTTTCTGGTCCCACGGCCCCGGAACAGAGTTGTTGTCCTCGGTCCATGGCTTTTCTCCGGTCCCAGCAGCTGACGTAGCGTGAGGTCGGGATGCACCATGGGTGTCCGGGCGTTGGGAAGCTACAGACAGCTGTTCTTCCCGAGACACAGGGATGGAGAGAGGGAGAAGCCCGGCTGCAGACGCGTTATTGGCAGACAAGAAGCACGCAGGATCCGGCCTGACCCCTCATCCCACACGTCTGGGGAGCAATGTGCATATTAAAATAATCCCTTCAAAGGGACTGGTGCGGAGGGAGCACTGCAGTATTGATGAGCCAAGCTGGCACCGGGATTGATCTCAATGCATTTGTGAATGTTATTAAGAGCTTTAGAGAGGGCACACAGCACCCCGGCACCACCGCACACAGACGCGTCCCCCCCGCCGGCTGCCTCACGCCGAGCAGCCAGAGCTCCCCATGCCGGGACCAGCCAGAGCTCCCCATGCTGGGACGAGCCAGAGCTCCCCATGCCAGGACCAGCCAGAGGTCCATGAGCCAGAGCTCCCCATGCTGGGACGAGCCAGAGGTCCCCATGCCGGGACAAGCCACAGCTCCCCATGCCGGGACGAGCCAGAGGTCCCCATGCTGGGACAAGCCAGAGCTCCCCATGCCAGGATGAGCCAGAGGTCCCCATGCCAGGACCAGCCACAGCTCCCCATGCCGGGATGAGCCAGAGGTCCCCATGCCAGGACCAGCCACAGCTCCCCATGCCGGGATGAGCCAGAGGTCCCCATGCCAGGACCAGCCACAGCTCCCCATGCCAGGACGAGCCAGAGGTCCCCTCCTCCGTCCTCAGGCTGGGGCATCTCTTCCCTCACCAGCCCGGTTCTGCCCCTACGCAGCCTTGAGACTTGTCTGACGCCCTTAGGGCCTTGCAGGCAGAGGCACAAAGAGACAAGGGCAGAATTTGATGCTGCAGATAAATAACAATTAACAAAATAGAGTTAAGGGCATGAAGCAGAGCCTCCAATGAGATTTTGGCACAGGAATCCCCTCAAGTCTCCATCTTCACATCCCCTCTCCTCCCAGCCTTTGCAGAGCACCTCAGCATCCAGGAGATGTGGCTCTTGCCTCTCCTGCCCCGGGGCAGCTCTGCTCCTGCCCTGCTGTCTGCCGTGATTCTTGCACCGATACGGACCAGAGGATTTTTGGGATGCTGCTGTGAGACTTGCTGCGTCTTGTTTGCAGACTGGTTCAGCTCTGCTGCCTGGGCTGTGCAGGCAAAGCAGATGGCTATCGGCAAGGGCTTACGGTGACCCCCAACCCTCGGTGCAGATAAGCCGGGGTCTGGTGGGGCGAGTGGCGCCCAGCCCTGCACCTCCCGGGCAGGAGCTTGAGCTGTTCCTGGAGAAGGGGTGAGCTGGATGTGGGCTCTGCTTTCACCTGCCTCCTCCTTGCCCCCCGGGTGTGTGCAGCCTGCCTGGCTGATGGTCCATCCCACAACTCCTCTGGCGTGGGGGGAAGCTGCTTTCCCCATTCCCTCTGCACTCCTGACTGACATAACTACTACAGGGCTCAAGCCCTGGAGAGGAGATGGGGCACATCCGAAGAGTTGTGGGTCCCCAGGTGAGGTCTGTGGGTTCAGAAGGATGCCGGAGCCCCCAAGACCATGTGCAGGACCTGACGCAGCACCAGCGGAGTTGCTCCTCGCTCTGTTGACTGCAGCAAGTACTCTCTGTGCCAACAAATGTTACCCAAGTCCCTGAAAACCTGATTGTGTGTAAAGAATTTATCCTCACAGAACACCAGGAAGACGAAACCATTCTGTTGTGGCCTTTTACAGGCCAAGAAAGAAAGGCTGGATGAACCACCTGGGAGTCTGCAGTGGGACTTCCCTTCACTACCAACTCCTCTTTCATAGAATCATAGAATCATAGAATCATTGAATAGTTTGGGTTGGAAGGGACCTTAAAGATCATCTAGTTCCAACCCCCCTGCCATAGGCAGGGACACCTTGCACTAGACCAGGGTGCTCAAAGCCACATCCAGCCTGGCCTTGGACACTTCCAGGGATGGGGCATCCACAACATCTCTGGGCAACCTGTTCCAGAGCCTCCCCACCCTCTCTGTGAAGAATTTCTTCCTGACATCTAATCTAAACCTCCCTGATTTCAATTTGTACCCATTACCCCTTGTTCTATCACTTTCTCAAAGCACAGGCTGCCCAGACCCATGGGACACCACGAGACCTCCCCATCCCACACATTCGGGAGTACACGGAGGAGAAGAGAACAGGACGAAAGAAAAAAAAATCTGTTACATTCAGTATCACTCCAAAGATTGAATTTTCCTTTTCTCTCCCCCCTTTTTTTTTCCAAGGCACATGTCTATCTCACTTGGTTCCTTGGGAGCAAAGCTCTGCCAGCAGAGCTGTGCCCAGTCCCCGTGCAGAGGCACCTGCACCTCCACCGCGGGGGACCCCACGTCCCCCCACAGCGCTGCAGCCCCCCCAGTTAGGGGAGCAGTCAATCTCCAATTAAGCTCTTTACTCAACCTCTGACCCCCGTGCTTGTAAATCCTGGGAATGCATGTGGTGAGCAACCGGAGCGGTGTCATCTGGGGCCGCTCAGACTCATGGCTGACAGACCCAAAACAGGGGGGGCAGCCTGAAAACACCCAGAAGCAGTGATTTACAGCCCAGCTCTCTGGCTGCTGCTGCCCACCAGCCCCAAGGTGACACTGCCTACATGGAAGAAAATTTACAGGGCCAAAGCTCCTTCCTCCCACACCTCCCCTCTCCTGGAGGTGACTCCGAGCCTGTCCAGCCATACTTGCACGATGGCCAGCCCCCAGCCAGCTGGCGAGCCAGAGAGCATCCTGAAAGAGCATCCCCCACGCACGGTGCACATCGCTCAAACTGGGAACAGGGGGGTACTGTGGCCGGGGCTGCGTGGGAAGGGTGGCCCTTCCTCCTCGTTTATCTATCACTTCCAAAATGATTTCCTGGGGCTGGTAGCAGGTAATTATCCTCAGACTTTGAAAACCCAAACGTCTGTGTTTTTAAGGAAAATGCTGTCTTAATCGCATCCAGCTTGGGAGGGAGATGGTGATGCATCACACCCAGCTCAAATCCTGGCCATGGTTTATCAGCTAAAAGCAAGGTGTTCCGTTTCTGGACACATTCGTTGCTCTCCTCTCCTCACGCCATGACTCTCCTCCTGGGCTGTATTTGAACCACCCCCATCCCGGGGCCATGAATATACAGTGATGCACAAGCCAGAACTGGGAACTGGGAGCGGAATTTGCAATTCTGAGCAGCCCCAAGACTGAACGAGGCATCTCAGACCGGCAAACGGGTGAGGGCAAAACCTGACATGTGGCCAGTCAGCCTCAAGAAAAAAATCCACCCTTGGGGGCTCAACCAGTTGGATGCAAAGCGGTGAGCACCCCATCAGAGCCAACCACGGGGCCTTGGCCATTCCCAAGGAGCACCCCGTTCATCCCCGTGGCAATGCTGGCACCCCATGGGATGCTGTAGAGCTGGAGGGGATGCACGAGTGCTGGAGACTTTCTCCAAGGTCAAACTCCAGCCCTGCTGAGCAATCCCATGGGATGCTGGAGCGTTTGGGCAAAATTGGGGAGGTGTCAAAGCAGCATTTGCAAGCCAGGAAACCTTCCTGATGGAACAAAGCTCCAGAGCTCCATGTGACAGTGCTTTTTAGGGTTTGCTGATGAAGAGATGGCTCAGTCTGCAGGTAGCCAGATGGCAAAGGATTCCTGTCAGGTGCTTCCTCCTTGGCCTTGAAGAAAATTATTGCGTGGCAAGAGCTAGGAGAGAGTAGATGACACAGGACAAATTAACTTGGGAGACAGAGTACGAGGGGCAAGCTCTAATGAGGTGAGAAGGAGGTTGGAAGTATTGACTACCCCAACTGCGAGGGAAATGACAAATAGATCTGCCCGTCAGAGGTCTGAGGCAGGTTTTCAGTCAAATACTGGCAGCAACCACCACAGCTTATGCTCCCCGGAGCCACACGAGCAGGGCAGAAACCACAAACAGGAAAGGAGAGACAAGGGAGGTTCCAAACCCCAGAAGTGAGGGCTGTGGGTGGGGATTTTGGTGAGGCAGATGAAGAAAAAATAAATCGCAGTAGAGAAGTCTACCCCCATGGACACTTTTCTGCCCTGCTATAGCACCACACTGTACCACGGGACAGCCCCGGGGCGCAGAGCAGCTCCGAGGTGCTGGTGTCACCCTCTGTTTGGGCAGCCACGAAGCTCAGCAGAACACGGGTAACCTGGAAAAGCAGCTGAACGCTGGTCCTGGGGAGTTTCAGTGGAGGCAACAGATGCTGAACCTTCCTGAGTGATAAATATTACAGGAGAGCCTTGATTTGCCTTTGGAGGTGTCTCTGCACAACCTGGGAGAGGCGGTGCGGGGTGAAATAGTCCACACGTGGTTTGGGAATGGCCAAGGCACAGAGGTGTGCAGGCAGGAGGCACCGAAGGCCAGGACTAGCCCCCGGCAGAGACCAGGGGACACGGGAGGTGTGGAGAAGTTTCTCATGAGGCAAGAACTAAGAGGCAGCTGGAGGAGTTATCAGGCACCTGGTTTAAAACTGACCCATCACTAAACTGAGGAATTTGCCGGGCAGGATACTGTGGAAAACTATCCATAAATTCAAAGGGAAAGCTCTACCAGTAGGCTTCCATCCCTGGATGCCCCATCCCTGGATGTCTTCAAGGCCAGGCTGGATGAGGCTTGGAGCAACCTGGTCTAGTGGAAGGTGTCCCTGCCCATGGCAGGGGGGTTGGAACTGGATGGTCTTTAAGGTCCTTTCCAACCCAAACCATTCTATGATTCTGTGATTCCAGCCTGAGGTTCCCAGGGCAGCTCCTCCAGCCCAGACACTGACCCCACAGACCTCAGCGATGGCCAAGCTGCGAACGGTGGGTGGTCTCGTAGCTGTTTGCTGCATCCCTCGTTGCCAGAGGGAGGATGCTCACCTACGGGGCATTTAGCAGCTGCACGGCAAGCTTTAGGAAAAAAGCTGGCTCTGTTAGTGATGATGCTCCAAGGAAGAGAAAAATTTGGGAATGAGGTTGGGATGTGCTGAGTTGCAGCTATCCCAAGAAGAAAGGGAGAACAGCAGTTGCCTCCATCCCAGAAGGAAAGCAGTGCCCTTCAGTTCCCACGAAAGACTCTTGCTTTGACCAGCCTAAGATGGCCTTGAGTAGCAAGGCAAGGAAAATGCCCAAACGATCTTGTCACAAGAGCAGACTAGACCTTCCTTGCCAGCAAGGTTTGCTCTCGAATATGCTCCCAGGCAGAGGAAAATGCTCCTGGTACCTGCTCAGAGGGGCTGGGAAACATTCTGGGTAGGCTGGTCTCCTGACAGCCTTCCTGAGGAACAAGATCACCGATGCAGGTCTGCACTGGAGATGCTCATCCCTGTACAAACGCATAAAAAACACCTGAGAGAGCAGGAGGCGTGTTTATGCCAAATGCTTCGAAAAAGCCCTAGAAATCAGGGCATATTGATGTTTTGGCTGATACTGCCAGCCGGGCAAAAGCTTTCCGGTGAAGGACTGACGGCAGCGGAGCCAAGGCTCGACACGGGAGGAAGGCTGAAAGCTGCCCGTCCGCCTGCCCTGCCAACCTGCTGCCAAGGTTTTCAGGCCAGGAGGGATTTTCTCTCCGTTGGAGCCAAGCGATTGTGATCTCGCGCTGATAAATGGGGTTTGATCCCGTGCCCAGGCACGAAGATAACGTGCTGGCAAAAGCCAGATCCGATGACTCTGTGGCACTCATTCCAACAGAGTGCAGCAACAGGTGTCGAATCCGGGGGGAAGCTGGGGTGCAACACTGACCATCGCCGCCCTGTGACATTTAGGAGGTCTGTTAATGCTACACACTACGAGCAGGTCTCTTCTTGGAGGAGGTGATGAACGGAAGCCTTACGGGATGAGACAGAGAGTGACAAGCTCAGTTGCTTCAACGGTTTCTTTCCAAAACCAGGAAATCTCTAACTGTGATCACTTTGGTTCAATAAATAGGAAAAAAAAAGAAAAAAAAAGGCAATTCAGCACTAGTCTGATTTAAATGTACGTGTTTAGCCTTGATAGCCTTAAGAACAAATTTAATTATTTAAAAGCTCCCATGCATATCAGGGCAGTAAAAACCACAGATGTCAGCAACCCTGCGAGAATTCGTCTCTTACACTTGCCATTAAATCAATTTAAAGTTCCCTTCTCAACATATCAGAGTTAATTATGTGCTTTATGCAGAGATTACCAGAAGAGGACCTTTGTTTTGTGTTGCACCGGGCTGGCTAAACGACTGTGAGGGCCACTCTATCTTTCACCGAACGGGCAGGACCGTTGGATAGAAGCCTGGTGTCTGCTCCCCTCATCTCCCGTCTCCAGCGCCCGGACCAGGAGGGTGATGCAGAGCATGTGCAGGGACCAGGCTATTGGGGGTGGATTCTGCATCACCCCCTGGCCACTTCTGCCCTGAAAGGTCTGAAGGTGCTCTTGGACTCTGCCCCACAAACAGGCCACTGAGCATCTCTTATCCACAACAGGAGGAGTAGAGTGGAGTAGAGCAGAGTAGAACAGAGTAGAGCGGAGTGGAGTAGAGTAGAGCAGAGTATTTCAGTTGGAAGGGACCCACAGTGACCATCTGGTCCAACTGTCTGAGCACTTCAGGGCTGATCAACTTAAAGCAAACTATTAGGAACGTTGTCCAAATGCTTCCTAAGCATTGCCAGGCTTGGGGCACCAACCCCCTCTCCAGGAAGCCTGTTCACACTATGGCAGAAGTGTAGTCATTCCCACCCAGAAAAAAGTCCATTCCTGGTGCACGTCAGACCTGTGTGCTTTGGCGTTTTTGTTGTTTCCTTTTTTTCCCCCCACTGCTTTCTTTTTTTTCTTTAAAAAAGAAAAAAAGAAAAAAGCAACCAAGTTTGGACAGTCGCAGGAAATAAAAACAAGAAATTGCTGACAAGTGTCCCACTGTAATTGAGTGAGAACACAGAGCTCAGCTCTGTGGATTCCCAGAAATACTGTCCAGATGTGGTTCTCCACCATGGCACAAGCCAAGCCACAACCTCCAAAATGCCTATCCCTGCAACTGGGAAACTTCCCCAGCGCCCCTTCCAGCCAGGCGGAGTGACAGATGATGTCCCCAGCAACACCCGGCCAGCAACTTGAGAAAACACAGGGTTGGCAGCAGGGCCTGGAAGGGCCCTCCCAGTCCCTAACGTGGAAGGTTGGCAGGAGAGATACTGGAATCAAATCATTTGATCCACACAAAGCCCAGATTCCTTAAGCTGTGCACACACCTGAGGTTGAAAACTTCTACTTCTGGGTTTCCCATGCCTGAAACTGTTGTCCTCATAGTACCTCCAGGTTACCCTTTTATCCAAGACCTTGATCTCTATCCATCGTGTTGGCAATACACACTAAATGATGACGAGGAGTGCACAGACCACAGCTGGGACACTGACACTGTTGTATTATCTATGGCCAAATACTCTGCAGACACATATTACAAGCGTCCATGGGCACACCGAAGCCCACCTAGCTCACACCCTTCAGGGCTGCTGCCCAGGGGATCTGCAGTGATCCCTCAGCTCCTGCAGTGACAGCAGCGAGAAGCTCAGAAACAATAATTGTATCCCAAGTGGGAGCAGAATGCTCAAGACTAAAAGAACCAAACCCAAAGCCACTCAAATTGGTTTCCGTTGGCTTGCAACCTTCCAATCCAGCTACTGAGTGCAACGGGAGATGCAGCGAGCAATTAGCCCGGCTGTCCAGAGCCCAGGCACTGGCACAGAGCAATGGCTCACCAGGCAGAGGAGTGCACGGGGCTGTTTGGTTGCCCTGGGAGGAGAGCCAAGCAGAAAGCACTGCCTGCAGAAGCAAGAAGTATATGTTGGTTATGACTCCCAGCACAAATCCTGTTAGCTCTGAATGCTCTTTCCAGCTGTCACAGGTGCCTTGCAAAACCTTGGGCATGCCACTTTGTTTTCATGGAATAGTTTGTGTGGGGAGGGACCTTAGGCCCACCCAGTGCCACCCCCTGCCATGGGCAGGGACACCTTCCATTAGACCAGGTTGCTCCAAGCCTCATCCAGCCTGGCCTTGGACACTCCCAGGGATGGGGCATCCACAGCTTCTCTGGGCAACCTGTCCCAGTGCCTCCCCACCCTCTCCAGGAAGAATTTCTTCCTGATATCTAATCTAAACGCCCCCTCTCTCCATTTAAACCTGTTACCCCTTGTCCTGTCACTCCTGCCCTTGGAAAAAGCCCCCCCAGGCACTGGCAGGGGCTATAAGGTCTCCAGGTCTCTGCTATAAGGTTTCCCCAGGCACTGACCCACCCCACCTTTGCAGCAGGATCCCCTCCAAGCCAAGCAAAGCCAACGTGACCCTCTCTGTCCTCTTGCTGAGGAAATGAAATGATGGGGATGCTGAGAAGTCCGGGGGAGCCGGGTCCGAGCAAACCCATCAGCCAGGCCATGATCTGCCATGGGAAGATCCAGAGATCTGTACAGAGACCAGGAAATGAAGGGACCCTCCCCAAATCACAGCCCTGCACTTCATTCTATGATATTGAACATGAAGAACATAACCCTGGGGTTAGGGGAAAAAAAAGTCCCTCACTCCCCTCTGGTGCAAACTCAGCCTGTGAATACCAGATGGCTAACCAGTAAAGTGAGGCTGGTTCTCCAAACACCAGCAGGTTGGTGCAAATCACATGTTTTGGACAGATGGTCCTTTCACCAAGAGTATTTGCCCAGCCTTGCCCTCCCCGTGTGTTTCCTTCAGCCTGCTCTGCGCACCCGTGAGCCCCACGCCAGCCCACGGCGTATCCGAAGCACAGCAGCTCCGGCAGCGGAGCCCTGAGGGGCTTCTCTCATCCTTTACGGAGCGTAACGAGACATTCCCCTCTCCTCGCCGTATGCAGGGAACCAGTTTGGGAGAAAAACTTACAGAAACCAGCAAACGTGCTCGCATTATTTAAGTTGGGAGCAAACCCATCACCTGCCAGATGGGTGATGGCAGCTGGTGATGTCCCTGTAGCATCGCAGCCCCGCGCTCCCACTGCCCAGACACCACACCTCTGTGTTTCTTTATATCTTAAAAGGCCACTGAAACCTGACGGTGGACTCCTCTCCCATCCATCCGGGAAGAGCTGAGTTTACCTGTCAGGTAAATCCCCAGCAGAGTGTTGGGGTGCCGTGATGCCCCATCCCAAGTCCCCAGCCAACCAAGCTTGCGCAGGGGACTGTCTCCCCCTTCCCCACCGCAGGGCTGGGAGGTATAGGGTGGGCCTGGGGACGCTGCCCGGGCCACCAAACACCCCCCGCTGCTCTTCACCCATCTGCTGCGGCAGAGCACTGAGGGCAAGGTGCTCACTGTACCCATCTCTGCATCCTGAGCCTCTCCGCCGGCCCCGACAGCTGAGGGGATGCCTGTTCTCTTTCCGAAGTCCAAGTGACCGCTTTTTCCTGGAAGACCTGCGGCTCTTGGCCAAAAATATTGAAGTTCCCAAACGAAGAGCGAGGTCTGTGAGTAAACTAGTCTCTCCCACAGCCAAATCCTTTCCCTGTAATGCTCCGTGTAGTTCCCGGGGCCTCTTCCTACGCTCTTCGCCCAAGCAAAACCTCCTGCTGCCGTTATTCCCCTGGCTGGGAAGCGTTCTCCTAACTGGGAGACGTACTCCCCGTAGAGCAGAGAAGATTTACTCCCCATACTCTGCCAGAGAGATTATCTCCAGTTGCCATTATTCCCTTATCAATAATTCACCGTGCAGCCACGCTCCGGATCGCGCCTGTGCTGCCTGCGTCGTTTCTAAGCTCGCTACTGCCTGAAAGAGCAGCCGTGAGTAATCACGTCTCCTCTGATATTGCTTATGCTCTCAGCGAAGCAGAACAAGTAACTCACACTGCAAATGAGTCATGTCCCCTGGAAGCTTCTCATTTTAGCATCCCATCGAGGAGAGCAGCTCTGCAGAAGCACCTGCTAAGGGCTGCAAACCCTGGGCATTTAAATAAATAAAGGGGAGATAATTAAACTCCGTATTTCAATCTTATAGGAGGAGTTCATATAAAGGGACTCTTTCTCCTTTCAGAAAATCCAATACAATTAAATGATTAAAACAGAAAAGCAGACATAAAACCCAAGGAGGAGCAGCTAGACAAGCCGCTGTGAATACAGATCGCACTCGGTAGTCTTGATCAAGGCTCGCTCGCTCCCCCGTCAGAAGTACAAGCTTGTTGCTGTTCCCGTTTATCTCTCAGAATAACAACTGTGATGCACAAAGCTCAGGATTAAACCAGCATATTTGCTTAGCAAGAGCCCGTTTGACTCATTCATCCTGCACACACACACAAGACAAATGCCTCGTTTCCCGCTGAAGAGATGATCATCGGTGTACGTGATGCGATCTCGGCACACGAGCCTGCCATCTCGGATTAAAACCTAACCATTAGGGTGATTTATGGCTCCCAAGATGCATGAGCATCCTTTGTGACTAAATTAGGCACCGGGTAAGAGGGGAAAGATGATCTACCCCTTTCCCAGTTGTCACCGGGAACCTCCACAGCCACAGCTTGGCTGAACCATCTCAGATGTCCGAGACATCTGTGCAGTCACTGACTAAACCTTTAATCCTTCAGGTTGCCTTTTCTGCGGAAAATCCAGGCCAAACAACAGCGGAGTGCTTCTCGATCCAGCCAGGTGGATCTGTCTCCCATGGATTTATAGAATCACAGAATGGTTTGGGTTGGAAGGGACCTTAAAGATCATCCAGTTCCAACCCCCTGCCATGGGCAGGGACACCTTCCACTAGACCAGGGTGCTCCAAGCCTCATCCAGCCTGGCCTTGGACACTTCCAGGGATGGGGCATCCACAGCTTCTCTGGGCAACCTGTCCCAGTGCCTCCCCACCCTCTCTGGGAAGAATTTCTTCCTGATATCTAATCTAAACCTCCCCGCTTTCAATTTAAACCCGTTACCCCTTGTCCTGTCCTTATCAGCATGTCCTCCCTAGACACGCTTCCCGTTTCTCTCTTTACCTGCATGGTTCAACTTCACGCTTCAGAAATCCTTCCCTGGGGGAGCGGGGAGCATCCTCTGTGGGACAGCAGGAGGGTTTGAGCAAGGCAGAGGCCAAAAGAGAGGACTGTGGCAGTTTGGAGGGCGATTCTCCATTGCATGGCTGGTGTCACCAGTACACAATTTAAGCTGAAAACCCACAGTGTTGGCTTTTGAACTCTTCAGGCTTGCTTACCTGCCCCCAGGCATCTCTGAGAGCAGCCTGCAACCCCGTCTGCAGCAGCAATGAGAGCGCGGGAAGACTGCTCTGCAGTGAGGTGGACAGGTGTCAAGATTAGCCCTGGGGACAGAGTGGCCATCATCAAAGTTGCTGTTAAGAGACACCAGACCTCTGGAGCCAGGCTTTTTACCTTTGGAGGAGAAGGACCAGGGCCAGGGCCCTGTGGGGGCTCTTAGGCAACAGCAAAGCAAAGCGTTGTGGCCCCAGGCCTGCGGGTAAGCCGTCCTCATGCAAAGGTGTGAGTCACAGCTGTGCAAGCAGGCATGCAGCCTGGGCACCAAGGGGTTAGTCTGTGCCTCGACCCCTCCCTAGTACTTCCAGCTGGGTGAAATTAAATCATAGAATCATGGAAT
>NW_010234335.1:0-356 GCF_000690775.1 Eurypyga helias
TGAGAAGGACACGCCCCCTTTGCAAAAGAGTCCCCAGTGCTGAGACCACGCCCCCTTTGCGAAAGACACGCCCCTTGAGACAGGTCCCTTCATGATGAGCATCCCCGCGCTGAGACCACGCCCACTTTGCTAAAGTCACTCCCCCTTTGCGAGAGACCACGCCCCCTTCACGAGAGACCCCGCCCCCGTAAGCGAGACACGCCCCCTTCGCGACAAGCATCTCCCCAACGCAGAGGCCACGCCCCCTTCGCGACAGACCCGCCCTCTTTACGAGAGACACGCCCCCTCTAGTCAGAAACGCCCCCTTTGCGCAAGCCCCGCCCCTCCGCGCAGCATCCCCCGCCCACACCGCCCTC
>NW_010234336.1:0-2605 GCF_000690775.1 Eurypyga helias
GACCTGCCAGTGGCATTTCCCTAGTGGAAGGGCTGGAGTGCAGCAAAGTTCTGGTGGCAAAAAGGCTTTTCGGAGCAATTTGGGTTACTTCTGCATGTCCGGTTGGGTGGTTTCCGTTTCGGGGATGAGCCGGCTTCCCCCTCCCAGCTGCACCACGGTGCAAACCCAGACGTGCCACAGACACGGCTTCAGTCTCCTGGGGTTAAAAGGAAGCAAATCCATGGGGCTTGGCAACAAGCTTGGCTTTCTTTTCCTTTTTTACCCCAAACCTGGGAGGGAGGAGCAGGTTCAGGCAGTTCCTGGAGCAAAGGACCCCCCGCGCCAGCCCCGCTTGGCCCTGTCCCGGCTCCTGCAGCGCTCGGCTCCGGCGGGAAGCTGCTTTTAAAGCCCCTTCCTCTCGTGTGGACTCCGTCGTGTCCGTCTCTTATCGTTCAATGGTTATTTTGTAATGATAATCTGTCTCCTTATTAAAGAAACGAGCTGAAAGGAGCCCTGTTTCCCTTCTGGTCTTGCTGCTGGGGCTCAGCGGGGTGTCCAAGGCAGGGGGTAGGTCCCCGGGCTGTCAGCCCAGGGACAATGGAGGGATGGAGGGGTGAGGGGAACCCCACGAGGGCCCAGGTCCCCCCAAAACACGAGTGAGCTCACACCCATGGCGGGGATGTCTCCGGGCAGCCTTGAGCCCTGGCCCAGATGTGGGGTGCAGGTGGGAAGGCATCAAAGGTCCCCACCAAATTCTAACCCCCGGCACATACAGTCTGGCCCGTATAATCATGTCTGGGTCCTGCCCAGCTTTGCAGGTGCTGGATGCCCCAAAACCCAAGGGAAGAGCTCAGGCTTGTAGTGACCAGCCCCAGAGACTGACCCATGGAGCGATTCCTAGCAACTTCACCTGGGACACAGGCTCTGGGACGTGGCACCAGTGCCCACGTCGGCGACGGGTTTGTCCTGACTGAGCTCCTGAGCAGAGCAAATACAGGGGTTGGCGTCGTGGGGGGCGATGGGCCAAGCCCCGCTGTGATTCAGAGGTGTCAGATGGGACCCTTGCCCGTCCGTCTCCCCGGCTGGTGGGACGTGCACCCACAGCTCCTCCACTGGAGCTTTCCCTGAATGGGCACACAAGGACCGCTGCCCTTCCCGCGGTGTAACTGCGCGTGCACGTAGCTGCAGGGCATTTCTGCTTTTACAGCCGACTGGCCCAGTTGTGCCATGGAAATTTTGGGAGAAAAAGGGCATTGTAGGCTAAACAACTTACATCCCAAGAAAGATGGAAGCAAAGTCAAAGCTTCTATTTTATCAACTCTTATTTTATTCATTTATAAATACTGTTGTGTTTACAAGCATCATAGATGTGAATATTATTCCCAAACTTTCAAACACGTAATACTTATAATACTATGTAACAACAACCAGTAAAACAAATCATTCATCTCAGGGTTTGAAAGGCCACTCAAAAGTTGCATAAAAATACATTCTCTCCCCATCTCGTAACCTAGTCCTGCTTCTCCAAGTTTATTTACAAAGAGCCATCGTCAAACTCGCAGCCACAACAGGCGGGTTCACCCCCAGCAATAAAAATGAATTCACCCCAAGCAGTTGCTTAGAAAAAAAGCTTGTGTTCTCCAAGGGAGAGCACATCTGGCAAATGCTCTGGTTCAAATAGGGATCAGCTTTAAAAACCTCTCGCTTTGCACTCCGTCCCAAGCGCAGAGTGCCAGGTGTCCTGTTCGCTACCTCCCCAGCGCACTGGTGATGTCAGGCGTTCCGTGAGCCCAACGCAATTCGTTCTCGAGAATCTGGTTTGCAGTCGCACTGTCATCACAAAACACTCACAGCTTTGGCTAGTCAGCAAGACTAAACTGCTGGTGGGTCCTCTACCCTAGTCAGAGTGCAGGGGGATAATCCAGTGCTACGCAGACGCGTCATCTGAAGTGGTTTGGCTTTGCAAGGTGCCACGCAGAGGAACCAAAGCCTTCCGCACCCTCTGCACACTGTTCCTCAGCATAAAACGCAACGAGAGTCCTGGCAGGGAGGGGCTGAACGTCAGTGCAGGATGGATTTGTCAGATTGGGTTGAACCCTCTCCCTAAAACAGACACCAGGCTTCTTCATGCTGCCAGGAACCCGCCTCGTGAGAAGAACAGGATCTTCAGTCTGACATCTCGTCCCTTGTCCTGCTGGGACGCACGACCCGAGACGCGCTGGCGTGCCGGGACCGCGCCAGCCCAGCAGGAAGTGCCTTCTCCCTGTGGCACAGAGGGGACCAGACTCCAGTTTAGAACTGAGAGAGCCCAAGTCTGCAGTGAGGAGTGGGTCACCAAGAGAAAAAACATCAAGAAACGCAGAAGTACTCACATAAAGAGTGCACCAAGTGGGAACGGCGTGCAGAAAAAGACCGGATCTCAAGACTTAAAGCTGTTAAACACAGCAGGGTTAAAAGAAAGTAATATAAAATGGATGCCCGGCTTAGGCAGTGCTCTGCAGAGACCCTGATGCCATTACCAGCTTTGGTCTCTTCCTCCCCTAAGCACAGCAGCAGAGGAAGGGCCTCAGTGTACCAGGAGAAACACCACCTCGTGCCGTGCAGAAGTAACTCTGCTGGCTGAAGA